>NC_090900.1:2278247-2524431 GCF_040956055.1 Brachionichthys hirsutus | reverse complement strand
GAGATTGTGGACGAGCAGGAGGGAGACGCGTTGCTTTTGAATGACTGATAAAGAAACGGGATGGATGGGAATAAAGTCTAAACCGCGCGCGGGATTGGAAAGGAGGGGGAGACGCGCGTCGTGGAGCTGCGAGGTGACTGCAGGCCCTTTAATAACCCAACTATATTAACCACGGAGATTCAGGGGGAAGCCAACTTCACTTAAGGGGCCCTGCAAACCATGAAATGCACATCAAAACACACACCTATACCAACCCCCCCATCTATATTCCTCCAAGCCATCGCTCCCCTTCCCTCCACCCGAGCTGTCTGTCACGGCGTGGCCCGGATAATTTGAGTTCATTGGATGGCAATAACTGCATTTAGAGCTTCATCTCTTTTTGGTGCGGATGTAATGAGGATGCAGGCTGCTGCCAGTGAGGCCGCTCCCACAGTAATAATAACCCGGATCTCACGCACGGCCGTGTTTATCCTCGGAGGGCTGCGTCCACATGATGAAACTCATCTATAATGTGTGATTTAATATCGCGTTGCCCCCCCCCCCCCCCCCCCCCCCCCCACACCCGTTTCTCTTTCTTTTAAACAGAGATTTTAAACTTTTTTTTTTACAAGTTACACTGCAAAAAAAAAAAAACCCAACAATAACCGGTTTGACATATTTTTCCTCCATGTGAACTTTTATTAATTTTTCAATGATTAAAATATCTTAAAGTGGAGAAAAAGGTTTTTTGTATTCAAGAAATCCGCTTCAGTCACGTTTATTGACGCTGCATGAGTTCTTGTTTTTTTTCAAGAATATGTCCCCAAATATCGAAATAAACGTATTTACTGATCAGGTGAATACAAAACTTTAATATGTTGCTAATTTGACAGTCAGATTCAATACATGCACTTTTGCACATAGAAAAACTATCTTAGAATTCGTTTCATAGATTTTCTACTGCAGTGTTGTTTTGCAGTGTAAGCCGAGGCCTCCTCTCCAACCGACGACTAATCGATATCTCTCAACTCCAACGCGATATTGATTTGGGGAGGATTATACTTGAAGGATTTCTGGAAATACCTCATTATTTCGTTGCTTTAAGTGCGAGAAAATATTGTTTCATATACACTCGACCTCATTCGATTTATTATGGCCGCTTAAAATCAGACTACAAAGGAGTTGTCGGTCCAGATAAAAATGTTCTCATGAGAACTACAGGCTTAATCGACTAAGAGCCATATTTCGATAAATGTTGGTCTTTCCTTTATTTTTCTTTAAAAACGTACATCAAAAATACATTTATATTTTATTTTCTATTAATACTTTCTATTTCTAATAACTAACTCACCTTTCGTTTATTTTGGTACATACTCACATACTTTTACTATATATATATATGTGTGTGTGTGTGTGTGTAATGTAATTCATTATTTAACATATCTGTCATTTAGAAACGCAAGTTTCAAACGTTGTCTTGCATATATTGCTCATTCCGTTTGTATTACATTAATTACGGATACACAAGTTTTACTTTCACTCGTTTGAAAATAAAGGAAAATACATGAAATAAAGCTGGGAAGCTGTTGGGGGGTAATTTAGAGCCCAGTCTAAGATCTGTGAACAATAATTTTAACCCCCCCTCGTCGTCAACTTGTCCTGTATTTACAGAAGTTGAACAGGAAACCCCCTCCGGCAGGCTCCAGCGCACTAAAACAGAAATGAACGAGGACGCATGATAAATAAGCGCAGGAATAATCATCATTTGTCAGCATCTTTAAAATGTAAAGGACTAAACGTTTTCAGTCACATGTTGCAGCCCGAGAAGGGCCCGAGCCTGCTGCCCCCCCCCCCAGAGCCGCTTCATCTCGACTCCCATTCATCAAGACCAAACGACCCGAGCACGTTCCCGTCGGAGGCCGGTAAACCAGGCCAATGAGCCGCGCTCTACCTGCTTCCCTCCCTCCTCCATCACTGCTCTCCTCACGTCGCTTTCCCTGAAACCATCAGAGTATTGCCGCGAATCTTAAAAGTCAGAGCCCATTCTTCAAATGTATTGCATTTCAGAGGGTGCATTTCTTTTTTACAGCAGGAGTCTTTAGGCCAGCGGAGTATCAGAGGTGTGATCGAGGGGGCGGTGAAGGGGTAGAGTAGCGGTCCGCCTGAAAGCTGCTATTAAAGCCAAATGGACTGAACGCCGTAAAACGGCTCTGCCAGCAGCTGTCCCACAATCGGAGTTTTACACGCCAGGATCCGGCGCGCATCGCGCACACATTAACGCGCACGATGTAGTGGATAGTTAGAAGTTCTAGACAGCAGAGATGAAAAGAAAACACCAACGATTAAGAGCACTCTTATTTAATAAAGAGACTCCAGGCAACCTGTGTTTCCTGGTCCCTGAAGGCGTCTTCGCCTCTCCGGTGCTGCCCTCCTCGTGATAAACCGCGGACCCCCCCCCCCCCACCCCCATAATGATGCTTTCATGCAGGTGTGCGCATATAAATAAAAAATGATGTCACGTCAAAAGATTGGCGTCAACAGACAGGATTAAAGTATATATTTTGCATGTTTTTATGAGGGACTCGAACGTCCCATAAGGGCGACACCTGTGCACCAGAGCCGGATCCTTCACCCCTGTCTCACCCCGCACGCCTGTCTGTCGGCTCAGCCCTGCGAGTCTTTATTAGGAGAGGAGATTGAAGAAGAGTTGTTTCCACTGGATTAAATGATTTCTCTGCAAGTCAATGAATATGTAATGACGTCTAACGAAACCGGCCGGTTCTGTCTTCTGATGCCCCCCCCCCCTCCGCTGTTAAAGACCTCTTCTGCAAAAGGGTAGAAGACGGAGGGAGAGAGAAAGAACACAGTAGAGAAGGGGATAGAAAAGGGGAAGGGGGGGGGGGGGGCGGTGGAAGAAGGGATACAATCTTGAATGCACCACCAAGCTTAAATCAGACAGCCCCCCCCCCCCCCCCCTCAATAGCTGAAAAGGTATTTGCTCATGTCCTGGGAGAGAGAGAGAGAGAGAGTTTTTATGAGGCAATGATGAAGGGGGGGGTGCATTTTTCTTTTTTAACGGCTATGGAAATATAGTTGCCAATAAAGTAATTGAATTGATAGAAAATAGGCGAGAGGGAGAGAAAGCCAGTCCTCCATGATCGTTAAAGACATTTCTCCCTTAGTGCCCCCCCCCCCCCCCCCCCCCCGAAAAAACATTGATTGTTGCAGTTAGCTGACCCGTAAAATTTGGGGTTAGTTTTCTCTTCTGAGCTGAGCATATAATTATGCAAATAGTGATCCGACAGTGATCCGCTGGAGGAGTGCTGAAGGAGAGAAGGGGGGGGGGGTTCTGTCAGAAGAGGGGTGACATTCCAACTTTGCTTAATGCCTGTTTCCTTTGGAGAGAGTTTATCTCCTGCGCGTATCAGAGCCAGCAAGCGTGACAAAAACGCGCTCCAAGTAAAAATTGAAATATCAGTCGGTGGCAGCGCGCAGGGGTCCCAGGACTTTTTCATGTTAAAGACCCCAACCTACCCCCCCCCCCCCCCCCGCGCCTCCACAATATCCAGAAATGGCAACACAGACCGCAGATGATGCTATTTTCTATTGGAGGTTCGTTGGGAGAAAGAAACTTATAATCATATCAGCTTTTATAAATTCACACGCTGAACTTCAAGCATGTTAAAAAAACAAAAAACACACTCATTAGAATAATTTAGACAACAACATCCTGGGAAGTCCCCCCCCCCCCGCCCCCCCTATTTATTTAAGAAACGTAGAACCCCTCCCCCAACCCCACCGAGGAACTAGATCAATCACATAATTTCCATTTAACCAAATGTTAAGAAACAAAATGATGGAATTTTTCTTCAACTCAAACATTCGATTAAAAAACAGTTCCCTCTGGATCTGAACGGGGGTGTGAATGGAAGAACACGCCGAACAGACTCAGAATCCCGGCTGGGTTTATGGATTCTTCCCCGGCGCGTCACTGACGGGTCACAAATGTCGGCGCCATCGCTTCGGACAGAATGTACATG
Organism: Brachionichthys hirsutus; assembly: GCF_040956055.1. Lineage (NCBI taxonomy): Eukaryota > Metazoa > Chordata > Actinopteri > Lophiiformes > Brachionichthyidae > Brachionichthys > Brachionichthys hirsutus. The sequence goes on along the minus strand of NC_090900.1, from coordinate 2,520,412 downwards.
TGAATTAATTACATTCCATTGCGAGACTTCCTCTGACGTCACAGAACCGGGTCAGAACTCGGAAGGTAACGTGTGTTGCGTCTGATCCACGTGTTCTTGCGCGAGTGCGCGTGATTGAATGCCTCTCTTTAATCAGCGGGCCTGACACGGTGCGAGGGGGTCTCGCCTGGTTCCACTTGTTGTTCGGGGGTTAATGGAAAAGATTTCTAAAGATTTATTGAGGGGGCGTTTAATGACCTGATCGGTTTCACCGCGTGTGAAAACAAATGGTGCTGTAAAACCTCGCTGAGTTGGGGGGGTCACTTTGGCAAAATTAATGACCAAAAAAGAGAAGGAAATGACTGTTTATGGTTTGTTTTCCTCCTTGACACACTTTTACAGGCGATAAGCAGTTGGATGATGTTGCTTTCTGTCAAACTTGTGGGACACATTTTACATTTTCAAACCTTAAAACGCAACTTTTACGCATTAAAAAAAAAGTTTAAAAACTGATTCAAAAAACCACTTCTCACTGTCCGGTCGTTGACCCAGGTTGGTTAAATTTCACATCCCTCTTTGTGTTGGCATCCGATTTAATTAAATTATATATATGTATATATTTTATGGATAAAATAGGAAAACGCACCGTTTAAAACGCCAAATATGCAAAACGTTGATTTTATTAGCATTTCAGAGGTTGAAAAGGTTAATTAAATCATGTCATAGAAATTACTGCGTTTAAAATATTTAAAAAAGAAAAAACCCACAGCTGTTTAGATCCAAAATTAATCAAACGAGAATGAGAAAATAAGATATAAGAAAAATATGTCACCTGCAGGTAAATCTTGGTTTCATACAAACCAAAAGTTGATAATATAAAAAAACAACAACAATAAAGTCAACAGGCATGTTCATAAAACAAATATAAAAACATATAAAGCATCTACAAAAAAAATAATGCCTTCAAGAGCAGTCGGCAAAATTAGACCCTTCTGTTTGCAGACTTTCCTTTGGGTTTTGAATATTCAGTTCCGTTCACATATGGCTTGCTGGATATTATTGAGAACGGTGAACAGAGTCTTGTTTATTCCTAAGGCAACAATATACAAATTACAGAGATAAAAATGAACTGATTGTAGCTGAAAAGGAGAAAGATGAGCAAACGGTATCTGGAACCGAAACTCATCAAATCAAATAATAAGACAAGTTCTCTTTGCTGAAACCTGGAGAGATGTGAATCAAATTAAAAGGAAATTAGGCCTGCAACCATCAGCCAGAGTTGTCTCATTACAGCGCAGGCAGAGATAATCCACAAAAGCCTTAAACCATGAGGCGGGACAGGCGGGACTTCACAGTGGAAAAGTTTTACAGTGGCAACTATATGAATAAAAAAAAAAAGCATATATTTGAGAATATGTCTAAGGTATCAGGAGTTTGTCACAACTCGTTAGAAATGTATTCCATTAAGCCTTGAGTGGTTTATAAAACACACCAGTCTTGTGTAAAATACGTTATCGTGTTTTTTGTCACATAGTCAGATTATGTGCAGCTGAGCAGGGGCTGACTTTGTCAATTTTAAGTACACAAGAAAAGTACTTTGGCTGGAGGGGGTGGGTGAGAAAAGATATGTTACATTTCTCCCACATCTCAGGAAATATCATTCAGGCTTAGAATTACATTGAAATCTGGGATTTCCTGACATGTGTAAGGGGATATATTGAGGCTTTATGAGTGTTGTGAGCCGACTTCTGGCTCCTGTGAAAATGAGATATCCCTCAAACCCATTGTGATGGTTGACTTTAAGTAATTTTAAATATGCTCAGCGTCCTGGATTTCCTACATTCAGCACAGGTTGGGTTTTGTTTTATTTGTTTCATCGCATTTGATCAACCGGAGGCATCAATTTCAAGGATATCAAAGCGAGAAAAAAAGATGTGTATATTTATAATAAACACAGGCTTTAGAGATGTTATGAAGAGAGAGAAAAAAGAAAAACAGATCAGAGAAATATTGGTGAAAAATCTAATGAATGTGTCTGAGGCATTGGATTCAAACTGAGCTCAAAGGTGAGCGATTGGAAAGAAGATACATCTTAATATAAGTCAGGAATGAGTTAGAATCGAATGTGCAGAGTTTGAGAAAGTGATGAAATTATGACCCTTTGTTGACCGAAACGACGGTCACCGGCTAAGAACGAGTACTCACTCTTAATAAAAAGGTTTATGACGAGTAAAAGCAAAAAAAAAAAGAAGCCGGGTACAGATCAGGTTTAAATAATAATGAACCTTAGCAGAAGATGCCGTATAGCATGAGCTGATTTCGGGGTAAGTAGCTCAGGCTTTTGGACCGGTTTGGGGGGGGGGGGGGGAGGAGAGACTGAGCATTGCAGACTGGAGGGCAGGCGGGGCATTAACTCAGTTCAGGCTGATGTCAGGACAATTAGAGGTGCACCATGGTGCATTGTGCACCGTGGCTGTCAGCCTTAATCTCTTCTGCTGTGGTCCGTACCCGCAGCTAGGCCACAGCCCACGGGAAGCGCCAACACTCAGGCCCATATTGCTTTGACAGTTGCACTCATCTAGAAGTAATGCAAAACGTTATTGTGATGTATACACAGTGACCCTGCACTCTTGTCTCTTTCAACAACAAGGCTATGTGTGTGTGTGTGTGTGTGTGTGTGTGTGTGTGTGTGGAGCCAGGGAAGGCTGGAAGGGAGTAATGATACAGAGAGAGGATGGAGGGAGTGAGAAAAGGAAGAGAAGAAAGAAAAATATAGCAGAAAGCAACCGCGGCCTTCCTTTTCTTTGCTATTCTGCGTCGTTTTCCATCGGTCATCTATAAATCTTGGTGCTTGCTTTTGAGGGAGCTGCTCCGCGTGGTGACAATGTTGGACGTCTCCTCCGCCTCCTCGTCCTCCTTCAGATTCAGGACCTCGCTAAAGAACCAGAAGATGGAGTTGAAACTCTTCCACGAGGTCAGCTCGTGTCTCTCGGTTCCTATATGTAAGAGATACACGGACACACAAGGACAGAAAGTCATGCAAGGGGAGCCGCAGGCTAAGGAGGCCGAGGATGAATATCCTTGAGCTCTGGATCCAGAGTACCTCCTTAGGTGGAAATAAATGAACACCATTAGGCTGTCAACTCCCACAATGCACCGCTTTGCTTCATGCAAGCTTAACGTCTCGAGCATGAGAGCCACGCCAGCCTATGACCTGTAAGTCCAACGGGAGAGCCCGAATATGTTATCCAAGAGGACACCTGATAACGCCGCTGCACGTCCTTCTTTCCATCTCAGGTCTTCCACAATGGGCACACTAAGCAAAAGCAGTGGAGCGGCAGTCATTCATTCTAAAGGGCTGATTGAGGATAAGCAAGACAGAAGCTGCAGAGAGTAACGAGCATATCAAGTGGTCTGGTGGTGGCGGTGGGGGAGGCAGCAGTGCTGGGTTTCCCCCTGACCTTCTCCGGGTTAGCCGGTTCCCAAGTTGGAGGGGGGGGGGGGTCACACTGGGACTTGAAATCTGGTACATTCGCCTCGGGTTCCTGTCCTCCTCAGAGGTCAGGGTATCACTGGCCACCTCTCGAGGTATATGGCTTACAAGCGCGGCACGTTTCCCCAACAGTCGGCCCAGTCCTGCTCGCGGAACTCTTCGGCTTCGACGGCGGCGGCGGCTGCAGCTCCATCAGCTCGCTAACCGTTCAGAGCGCTAGCAGATAACAGCATGTTTGGCTAGCAATACTACCGCAACTGGCCTTGAGGAACCACGCTGGTGCGCCCTCTCATTCCCCAGAGGGAACAAAGGTTTGCTAATGCTTTATTTGAAGCGCCAGGATCTAAAATAAAAAAAATAAAAAAATAAAAACTCTGGTTGCGTTTCGCAGGGATGAATTCTTGAAGTAATGAGTTTTCTTTTATGAATCCTCATTTGCCCATTTAAGACGTTTTTATGATGTTCTCGGGACGTGGCTTTGTTTTTAAGATAAGAAAATTAAAAACGACTCCCTGCAATTTTCTCAGGAGGATTCAAGTAAAAAAGATATGCTTCGCATCTGAAATCAGTGAAGCTAATATGAAAACAAGTCCCGGCAGGAAACGGTTGAAAACCACGGCCCCGGCGGACGAGTTGAATCAGAAGCACATTAAAAACGCCTCTTCTCCTTTCTGACTTCCTCCCCTTCTGCTCTCGCATGCAATCGGCTATAAAAAAAGATAGACTGGACGGCCAATTAGGAAGCACCTTAAAGGTGCTCTCAGCGTGGATAGGCCTCTTATGACCACTGCGCTGACCCCGTGCCTGGACGCATTAATGGCGCTGGCGTCCATGTTTGTTTGTATGAGCGTTGCACCGGAGGGTAAGTGCGGCGCATTCGACTGAGGTTGGATTCAAGGCTCTGTTGCTGGTGGCTTGTGTGTGTAATTCGTGTGCAGGAGTATGAAAGGAGGTTTTGGACCACTGAGATAAGGCGCTATGCTGCATCCCATGTAGCCAGCAGACCGCCGTTAGTGCCTTGGGTCTAAATTTACTGGACGACCAATCGTGGGAGTCGATAACCCGGCCGTCTCGGCGACTCCCATACCTCCGTCGGACGCAACACAACATCCACTCCTGGCCAAACAAAGACACAGCCCACGCACACCTGTAATCCATCATTTATAGCCCATTTGAAGAACCGTGCACTTTTTTCCACCTTCTACAGTTTCCCCCGTCTCGTCCTCATACCCCCCCGGATTATCTCCCTCTCTAGTGTTTTTACTTGTGTTTTGTCCTCTCTTTTCTTTTTTCCTCCTGCAGGAGCGATCAATGCCGCAGCGCTCTCTCATTCACCCTGAACTGGCGGTGAACTCCTCCGGAACGCCGCCAGCCTCTCCACCCTATCCCATCGCAGTTCGGGGTCACCAAGGGGGCGTCTCTGTGCCAATATGTAGATGAGCCCGTGTCCCTCCAATGACTCTGGTGTGAAGCTCCGCCTCTCTATACGGTGGAGAGAGAACCCCCCCCCTACACATACACCTCACCCCTGGAAAACACTCACACACATAAACTCACCCTCACAGTGGCTTTAAATAGGCCTTTAACAGCTCATGCCCACTCTTCCTTTAATAGCTAAAGTGTGTTGAACCTAATGGATGTTGTCAAAGCTGAGATGTGACCACTGATTTAGAGGAGGACACCCCCCCAGACCCCCACCCAATGGCTAGCCTCTAAAGACAGAGCAAGAGCGAGAGAGGGGGAGAATTACCTCGCCTATTCCACAAATCAAAGTAATATCTTTAAAAGACGTTTGGATCGATGGAGGCGTCATCTGGATGCATCCCGTGCCGAAAGCGATCCCATAAATGGCCACCGACTTTCTCCTCAACGCCGAACCCTGACTTGACAAACGTGTTTTAACCAATAAGAAGATTTTTATTTTTATTTTCTAACCATCAAATTCCTGTGTTGCTTAAATTAATTAAGCCCTTAATTGAATCTTGGGTGTAAATTCAGGAAAACTTCACTGACGAATGCAAATCAATTAAGTTGCACGCGTTAATTTTAATAAGATCACTGTAATCGCATTAATTTAATAAAGATTATTGCAAATCCAACAATGATGTCACTGTGAGCTCCAGCACGCTGCATATCATCTTAAGGGGAATGAAAATCACTTTACTTTCTGCTACTGCTACTGTACTTTCTTCTTGTCCCATCAGGGGTCGCCACAGCAAATCAACGTTCTCCACTTCACCCTGTCCTTTGCATCGTCCTCCCCAACACCAGCCACTCTCATGTCCTCCCTCACTACGTCCATGTATCTTCTCCTGGGTCGACCTCTAGCCCTGTTCCCTGGCAGTTCCATCCTCAGCATCCTTCTACCGATATAGTCCCCGTCTCTCCTCTGGACATGTCCAAACCATGAAAGTCTGGTCTCTCTGACCTTGTCTCCAAAACGTCTAACCTTCACTGTCCCTCTTATTGTCTCATTTCTAATCCTGTCCAACCTGGTCACTCCCAAGGAGAACCTCAGCATCTTCATCTCCGCCACTTCTCGCTCCGCCTCCTGTCTTTTCCTCAGAGCCACTGTCTCTAAGCTGTCCATCATGGCTGTCCTCACCAGATCCCGTCTATAAGACTAGTGGTGAGTCTGATAAGTTTCTGGTGCTGCTGCGTGGCTTATAGTGGCCTTTTAGAAAAGAAAATTACTTTTTTTTGTGCAGATTGCATTCACTGCCACATGCAGCGCTTAGCCGCTATACCCTCCCCCAATGAGGGAAACAATGCTAAATCGACACACACACACACACAGAGTTGTTATCATCGGTGTGCAGCGAGGTAAAAGAACAGGGGAGGAGCGTTTTGAGCTGTTAAAAAGGAAACAAGGAAACTCCTCCATGGCTATGGGCCATCCCCCCTCCACACACACCAAACTCCGCATGCCGTTACAAATGGTAATCGCCTCTGATTGTCACAAATTTCAAAACAAACGCTAGGTGACTGAAAAGCCAAAGTGACGCCCCGAGTAATACTCCGACAGAAAGCTTGAATCAAAGCACGCCGGCGATAATTAGCTTCCATCTGGGCTACATTATTTAAAGCCGCACCAGTAAATTGCTTGTGTACAAATGGCCTATTTTATTTGAATTAAACTTTTTTTTTGTGATTCCTAATTACACTGATGTGAAGGGGGCCATATCTCTTCACTTTATTTATAACATAAATACATATTCAAATTATTAAGAGGACTTTGAGGCGAGGGAGATGGAAAGCGATGATACTTTCCTTTGAATCGATTGAATTTATTTAATTAACAAGTGCTCAATCCTTGGCTAAACGTCAAAATGAACTTCAATTTAAATAAAAAGGCGGTTCAACATCGATATAATCACAAAGTGGAAATGACAAAATAAAATAATAACTAGCAGGTTTGCCTTCTGTTAATATTGGATGCAAAAGCAAACATTTTCTCATTTCCTCTTGTCTAAGTTTTCATCAAAATCTAACACAAACGGCAATTTATTATCGATTTCCTATCAGAGGTAACCTAAGCTTTTGTTTTATCTTGATGTGAGGCGGAGGCGGAGCCGTGGCGTTGCGGATCCTGGTTGGCTGTAACCTTAGCCGGTGTGCTTTTTGTGTAAACAATCTGTTGCATGGATCAGCAGCGAGCAATCGCTATCTGTATCCTGGTTGTCAGACGATCGGATTTCCGTCCCTCAAGCTCTCTGATATTAGATGATCCTCACCTGTGTGTGTGTGTGTTGTCCATATGAGATACGGAGGCAGTTATGTGTGTTTTCATCTCACTTTCCGACATGCATAAAAGGTCAAGAAGTGATTTTGTCCCACGTGGCTGTCTGTCAGAAGAGGAGGCAGGATATGTTGCCACGGGAGACGAGGTCAGGCAGGTGACAGTCGGTCCACTCGGCTCTCTGCGACTAAACGTGAAGATGTCCTCAGTCAGAAACTAATTAAATCTAAATTTACACCCTCCTGCCGCCACCGCTCAATTTCCACAACGAGTGAAGACGGCGGCGTCACCCTGACAGGTATAATCAGAATTCTGTTTCTGCAACGCTGTGTCCATTTTTAATAAAATAAACAGGTCACATACACGCATCATCAAAATAATTACACAAAACCTACTTAAAAAGAGCTTATTTCATCACACTAGCAATGGCACTGCTGCTTATTGAAGGAAATTCATGTTCAAGTCACCCCCATCTCTCTGCCACTGCTTTTAATTACTTTGCTTATTATTGCGTATTGTTGTTTGACAAAAACAAGGCAGAACTCATTACAAATCCAGAGATGAGGAACCTGAATCACTAGCTACAGGGGCCGCTGAGGGGACCCAAGCTTTTATTTAGAATGGAATACAAACTGGGAGGGGGGAGGGGGGGGCAGATAAGGAGGAACAAAATCGAGTGAAAGCCCACAGAAGGAAGAATATCGCATTGACTTGTTTAAATCATGACCCGACGTAAGCTACTTTACGTTCCAGACAATAACTCCAGAAAGAGGGGGAATTTGTGACGACAAGGACTCTACATAAAAGAAAAGTGCAGCTCTGTTCTCCTCCTTTCTTCTACTTTCTCCTTCAGTTCTCCCCCCCCCTCCCTCGCTCTCTCTCTCTCCTCCCCTACCAGACACCGAGACTGCACTGAGTGCTTTTTTATTTTAACGTGAATGAGTGGCCTTGGCCGTCATAAAAGACCCTCACTTTTATAGACTTGGAGCGGAGTATTTACAAGATAACCCTGGTCCAAGGACGGCACAGGCTATTTGATACCGGTGTCAGACTCCCCCCCCTCTCCTCTCAGTAAAAATCAAAAGCCCAAACATGCCCTCTCCGCCAACAGCACCTCTCAATGTCAGCTTTTTTTTTTTTTTTTTACTACGTTGAACAGAAAAGGGATGAGACACTTTGGGAGATGAGGAGGCATCCATCTGTGGCACATCTCAAAATGTTTTCTTATTTACTTCTGAGATTAGATTAACAGCTCCATTAAACAACAGAGAAATATTTGGAAAGCAAATTAATTCAATTTAGTTCAAGCAAGTGAAGATATGTTGTTAATAATCAGTCTTTGTATTTTTCAAAATAAAACAAAACAGGTAGAACTATTACAAGCTTTAAAAGATTTACATTTAAAATACTTAAAAACAGATGACAGAATATTTTACTTATATTTATAAAAAAAAAAACAGACCATTTACATCAAATCACTTGCACAAATCATTATTTGAAATGGCTAAAAAGACAAATTAACCATTTAAAGCCCCTCAGCGTACATTATTAATGACTCATAAACTCACTAATCCAAGAAGCACATGAGTGTGAGCAGGTCAGAAATAATTTATTGCAGCTTTGTGAAAGAACACAACTTGACTATTCAGATATTTACAACCTCAGCTATTCCCCTCCTTAAAGTCAGGTTTTATGCGCTTCAGGTGAAACATCTGCACTCCGAAATCATCCGTGTCACCATGTCTGAGATTCTTTTTTAAGAAGCAAGCCCCCCCCCCCCCCCCCCCCCCACGCCTGCATGCACCTGTTGATTCAGCGCAGGCCCGACGGAAGGAGTTACAGAAGAGACGGAGTGACTGATTACACATGAGCATGGGGGGGGGGGGGGGGGGCTTGTTGGGAGTGCCACCCAGACATTAGCACTGTAAACAGCGCAAGCCTCTTTCCCCTGTCCGGGCCTTTTGTTCCATCTGCACCACCATTGGTTAGGACTTAAATAGCAAACACTCAGGGGCTGCTAGCTCGCCTGACATGGTTTTGTTTTTGGCCTGTTGAGGAGCAATGGAGAGCTTCTGTTTCTATGCCTATATGCACAATGTGTCTCAAAAGCAGTATGGCTGAAAAGAGAGGCCCCCACAAAGACTGTCCATTAGTGAAAAATCCTGCATGCATGAGCTTACGTGCACCAGCGTGTGCACACGCATCGTGATGCCCGGGAAGGGGTCAGGATAGACAACCTTGACAAAGATAATGGCGGACATGGCGCATGCGCACACGCGAGAGCGCCTGTGCGCATGCTAACTCGCGCAACGCTACAGCCTTTATAGCCAAACTGCACTCTCTCCAAGCCATCTCACCACACTACGCTCAAATAAACACAACCTCTGCACCACTTCAACACAATGAGGCCTGGAACGCATACACTACTATGATATCGGACGCACATCACTCAGTCACAAAAGAGTTGGGTAAAAGAGCCCCCCCTGCACCTGTAAGAACGACAGGCTGCAATCAATGGTCACAGACAAGATGCCTTTGAGTGTGAGACCGCCCCCCCCCCCCCCCCCCCCCACAGAAGACCATGGTGACACACCTTGCATACAGCCCCACGCCAATGACCAGGTTGTCTCATCTCTATTAAGAACAGCAAGGCCGTTTACACCTCCGGCACACGCTCTGGGAAGACTTTTACCTCTTTCTCGGACGTTTTGTTTCCACTCGTGCCCGATAGCTGTTTGTGCTTTTGTGTGCACGATTACCACAAAAACACGAGAACGATTTCTCCAAAACCTCTGCAGGTCAGTCCCGGGTCAAGCAGGCTTAGGAGAAACATAGGAGTGTTTAGCATTGGAGGAGACATGCATGTCTATTAATGGAGTCGGAAAATAACCGTCTTCACATTCTACCACTTAAATATTTGTCCTTGGGTTGTAAATGTTAATACACCATGACAAAGCACACGCCCATTATGAATGCTTAGAGCTACTTGTCACGTGACCTGCTTGATCCAGCACTTTGTAACATACAGAGAGGTAAAAATAGCGTGTGAGATGCCAGAATGAAAAAAATAAAAGATAGAGGGTATATAGTCTATATGAAGAGGAGGAGAGCAAATGAGGAAGGGGCAGGCCAAGGGCGGAGATAGCAGGGAGTGGGTGTTGAGGGTGGAGCGGGTCTGAAATAGATCACTTAAGGGAACAAAGTGTAATTAATGGGTCGCCACTGATAAGGGGGCTCTGGCCCTATCTGGGAATGTGCTAATGGAGATGACACACACGCCACACAATCAGTGGCCAGCCCCTTTGTGTGTGTGTGCATGGGCAACACACACATTAGACGCTAAGGTGACAGGCTAACACGGATTCCTCAATGACGAAGATTTACCATCCCTGCAATCAGGAAGAACATAGGCGGGCAGACACGCACACACACACACACACACACACACACACACACGGTTTCTTCTACACACAATCATAACGCAGAAACGCATCTGTGGCGGTCTGCCTCCCAACCTCACGTAGACGTCCCGCTCACATCAAATAATGAGCTATGTTATTACACTTGGCCGGCCAGCACGCCTTCAGTCGCGGGGATGTGGTTGTTTACGGAGAGGTGGAGGAGGAGGAAGCCGTCGGGTCAAGAGGGGGTCAGACCTGAAGTGTTCTAAGAGAAGCAAACTGACACAAACCTCTCCTCTGGCTTCCTGCCTGCGTCAAGGGAACCGAGCCGGAGCCAAGGTGGCCCGTGTCTGTGTGTGTGTGTTAAATCTCTGGGGTCAGTAGAAGGTTTGCAAGAGCACATATGTGAAGGTTTGTGATGGACAAGGCAAGACCAGGAGGATTTCCCCTGTTTGTCCCGAGAGTGATCGGAGTGGCCACAGCACACACACACACACACACACACACACACACACACGCCTGTCTCCGGACAGTATTTCTTGTGTGTGTGTGCGTGTGTCTGCACATCTCTCATGGTCACACACCCTGGGGCGATCCAATTCAGTGTGGTTGAGTCAGACAACCCAAGGCTACATTGACACAAAGCATGACTTAATAAAACAGAGGGCGCTGGCTCGGCGCCACAGACGCAAGGTGTGTGAATAATCAAGAAAAAAGAACCACACACACATATCTTATGGAAATGTTCGCGTTAACAAAATTACAGTCGCCATGGCAAGTCAATAAATATCACACCGAGTAAATGTGACAGTCTTTAAACACAAGGGCGTAACCTCGGCAACGGCAAACCTTGCACTGATTTGTTATGTGTGTTGATAGCAGCCTGATAAAAGTGTGGTTTGTTTGCCTGCAAGTGTGTGACTAACCATCGGGAGGTTAAACGGAGACGGGTGAGTCTCGATGTGTCAGGACAAGGGGACAGCAGCTTCAAAGACTCAACATCAACCAGTCTCTAACACACACACACGCACACACACACACACGCCGACGGACAGTCCATTGCTTCCAGCATATCTCTACTTTGTCCTTGGGCTGTCTGAATACCACTGGAGGTGAGCACGATTTGAGACGGCGAGTGGGAACAAGAGAAAGGGAGACGGAGGAGGGAGAGACAGAGAGAGAGAGAAAGAGAGGGGAAGAAAGCCGAAAGTGATAGAGGGAAGGAGAGGGAAAGAAAAGAGGCGCCCCCTCAATGACATCTAAAGAGATAACTCACTCTCTCCAGAGCTTCTTTTCTCTTGCTATCACTTTCCCAGGCAACGCTCACGCCACATAAGTGTGTATGCGTGAGTGTGTGTGTGTGTGACGGAGGTGGTTCACACACGCACTGTGAAATGTAGTGTGCGTGAAGGTAAAAATGTCAAAAGAGTCTCAATGAGATGATCTGAAATGCCGTCACGCACAATGACGTGCATGCTGAATAGAGAACTTCTCATACGAAGGCCAGGAACGCTCCGTGTGGTCAGATCCCACGACGTTTGTCAGCGATTTGTGTGCAAAACTATAATTAAATCACAGAGAGATGTGTGAAAACGGCTTTGCACATCACGCCGGCGTTTAATTGTATAGATAAGGCAGGAAGTGGATGACGCGAAACTCGCTGTATATATTCATGGCGGAGTCATGTTGTTGGGAGTCTGCACTCAGATGGCTGCTTAAGAAACGATGTACAGAACTAAACACCAACAACAGCTGGCTCGTCTGATTGGCTGAAAGTTTGGGAAAAACAAAGAACCGGGCCGGCGGTGGGTCACGGAAACACCCAGACGAAACAGCGCCAAAGCGCCAAAGCGGTCCCGATGACGCCACCGTTGTTGGAAACGCTCCTCTTTGTAGGCGCAGGCAACTGTGGGGAAGAGTTAACCTTTTGGAAGGCAGCTTCAAGTCCCAGCTGTATGCATTTTTCATGGAAACGCTCGAGTGAGAGGGAGAATAATTATCTCCTCGCTTCACGCAGGAGGCAAAAGGGTTGCGTCCCACTGTCTGGTTTCCGTAAATGAGCCAAGTCCTGAGATGGAGCCAGCGCTGATGAGGAGAGAGAAACCAGGCAGGCTGCACGGATTCACGACGCAAGAATAAAAAGGAAGAAATGGGACTTTATGAGCAATGACGAGCAGGGTGATGAAGTCGTGAGCAAATTGCCTGAGAAAGTTTTCTGAGAAACCTGATCCACACAGCTGTTAAGATGCGTTCAGTAAACGTTGTCAAATATTGCGGCTGTCATGTTAATTACAAACACATCGCTGCATTTATTGGATAGCCTGGAAGAAGAAAACATGTGTAGTAAGACGGACACACAATAATTCCATCAGAACAGACTGGATCGAGCTGCCGGGACACCACAGGTCTTCTTCCTGAAGTTTCCAAACCACAAACAAACATGAACGCAAACACACGCAGACAAACAAGTTGAACAGTGTTTCTCATCCAGAGCAAGGTCACACGATCGCTGTTGCCGAGAGGCCATGAACTCACACACACACACACACACACACACACCCAGAGTTAAAGACCTTTATCTGACAGCATCAGCTGACACCAGATACGCACACGGATCCGTCCCGACCTTGCAGCACTTCAAGACTAATCAAAATAGTATCTGGGATCAAAGGTGGGGTGTAAACGTGCGGGGAGTCATTCATTTTGTGCATGTATGTGTTTTTTGTACGTTTGTGTAGGTGTGGGGCGGGGAGGGGGAGGGGGGTTCAGGGAAGGCCCTCACCTTCTCAATCCTCCGCTATTGACCGGTGAGCGGAGAGACTGTGTCGAGCGGTCACCAGTAAATTGAATAAACGGATCAATAACCTCACACATGTCAGGAGGGACGAAGGCACCTTTAAAAACACAGAGGGGCCCAACTTAAACTACGTGGGAGGGGGGGCCATTTATCAAATCACCCCAGGTTTGTCCTCCATCCGTGACATGTGGAACGCTGCCCCTCAACAACGCTGTGGTAAGAGCGATTAAAGAGGAAGGGGCGGGACGTTTCAACAACAGGAAGTAAAAATAACTAAACAATCACATTATGACATTATAACTAAACAGGAAAGGCTTATCCTCAGCGTGAATAATTCTAAAAACAAAAACATCAAAGATGTGGCTTCTTTGTGAGGCAGGTGATGGAGAGAAAGTGGAAGAGGTTAAAAAAAAGTCAGAAAGTGAATGAAAGCAGAAGAAAGGAGGAGGAGAGAGGAGGAAAGACACCCGACTGTCATAACTGAAATGAGCCGTGTTCTCCCAACGCTCTGTTTACAAGCTCTAATTTATGCCTCCCGATTCAAACAGTGCTTTATCTGCGCTCGACTGCTAAGCGATATAATTTCACTTTTTATAGCAACTCCCCTCCGAGGGCTAAAATAGCATATTAAACCCCTCCTTAAGCACGGCTGCAGCCTCAGACACACCCCAGCAGGCGCTCATACCCTTTATGTAATTTGAGTTTCCCCTCTGTATTTATTGCTGATTTGCTAATGTCCCATTACGCAGCGGCTAACTCCGACCACTCGGCCTTTCTGATGACCCCTTGGATCTCGCTGACTTGCACCGTTCAACCCACCAAAGGGCACTGGGAACAACACGGGAAGGTCAAAGCGCCGCCTAATGCTAACGCCATTCCATCTATCTCTTCCACACGTCCTGACAGCAGATCTTCAGATGTTGGATTAATTAAAGGGAGAAATCCGCCTCCACCTGCCAAAAAAAATGTGTAATGTCGAAGGTTGCAAACCCACACACGCATGGAAAGTTGTTGATGATGTTGGTGACGTCATAATTTTACAGCAAAGACAAATATGTCGTGTGATGAATTAAACATCAAACGGGAACCTTCTTACAGAGTAAAACTGTGGACTCTATTCTTATTACACCGTTACGTAACAAATTTATTTATCTGACTTTCCCCTCTCTTCTTCTCTTCTAAACCCTTCTCCAGTCTGGGAGAAGGGTTTTGCGTGCTGCCAAAGCTTCCTCTTCCTGCATGGAACGGGGGGGTTCACTCAATCGGTGGCTGTCCCACAAGGGACGCCACGGTGTGATGTTACAATCTCCCCATCCAGAGGGATGGCTCTCTCCTCCTTTACTCTGGGAGACAATCATGCCCTTATTTTTCCTTTCCTCTCTGACTTCTTTTCCCTGCTCTCCATCACTCACTTTCTTAATGTGTTCATCGGGTTTTACCTTTGGTGGCACTTCCCACCTTACATACTCTACTGATGAATCGTTTTTGAACAACAGGAAGATGCTCAAGTACAAAAAAAGTATTGACCGATTAGCGTAAAACGAACAATTACACCGAATGAATAGCGTAAAAGCAGTCAGATGGAATAAAATAGATCCACAAGGCTGAACATCTGCTCTGTATTATTCCCACAATATTATCATATGTGTGTGTTGTGTTATTGATGTAATAAGTCATTGCGGTAAAATAATATCATTATTTCAATTTAAAATATTACTTTTATCATCATTCCACAATATGGGATTCTGCAGTGCATCTCATTTAATTTAATAGGAAATATATGTGGTGCATCGAGGCATTAATTCTAAAAGTTATTGTTATGCATGTTTACTGGACGCGTTTTTTTTTTAAATAAAATGTAAAGACGAAAACAGTTTCCACCAATCCACTGCCCTGTTTTTATGTTTAATAGTTGCTAGAGGGAAATAGCAGTCTCCTTATAATCACCATTAAAATGTGTCGCTTCCAAAGCCCCTCATTAGCCGCATCTCCCTGTAAGCAAGCGCCTCATCACTTGGAAATTTTGGAATTGGCAACTCTAAAGCAAAATGCTGCAGATGGGAACGCAGCTCGGCTGGTGCTCACATAAAGACGCCAATACATACATGAGGCGGTGAAATAATGCAAGTAGTGACTGGAATTTTAAAGGCTGAAGGAGAGCTCCAGTTTGCGTGAACACAGAGCGATGTCTCGGCACGCAAAGATGAGCTGCTGTGTGGGTGAGATTCCCTTGACCCGCCATCTATGGGCAGGGTCTTCGGTTAATTAAGTTTCTTGTACATCTAACAGCGTGGCAATTATGTTTGGAGTTCTCTTTGGAGATTAGCATAGAGGCCTCTAAATCCACCTCACAATTTCATTTCATTCAGCAGGATTTTTTTTCTCTTTTCTAAAGGTTCATATTGCCAATGCGATATGGTGGGGGCGGAAGACAGAACGTGCGCTTGCGTGCGTGTTTCTGTTCTTTTAGTGCGTGTCTGGCGACTCGTCTGTGCGCCGGTGACAGATAAAGATGTGGAGGGAGTTCTTTTCAGTGTGTATTCTGGCATGTCCGTGCAAAAGAAAGGTGTTAAATGGAAATACAAAAACAACTGGAGTCCGGGATTAAAGGGAATTCACCTCTCTAAATATTGCTCTTGGCTGCGGATGACACGTTTTTTTCTTGGTGTTCTCACATGGCCAGAGATGAGGATGGGCTCAAAGTGTCAGAACCCGATTCCGGTGTAATCAAAAGCGATGGCAAGGTGAAGAGCGAGCCGTCTGTCTGTCGGCACAAAAGCAAAAACTCAGACGCGTTGAGTTAATGCATTCGCTCGGTGTAACTGATGAGTGCAGAATATTTGCTAGACTTGCATATGCAGGAAAATACGCACTGATACATGCACGCATGGATGTTCACGTTCATTAATTTCTGTTTGTTCAGGCGCAGACCTCCGCCAAGCACCTCAGCCCCCCTATATTGTGATTTACACCAAAAATAATAAAATAAAATAAAAATAATAGTTGTTTGACCACCTAACTCCTTACAGGCTGGTGGTCACAGCTTTGGAAACGCTGTGTAAGTCGGTGTGTCTTCGCAGGGCAGCACAGCGAGCAGCTTTGCACTTCATGCTGCTATGAGCAATTATCAAAGCCGGTCACACTCACGCATTGGGAAGTCAAGGTTCCCAGGTTTCGTGCTTGGTCGCTAGGCTGAGGGGAGTGTGTGTGGGTGTGTGTGTGAGGGTTTAAAGGGATCAGAGCATTGTTTGATCATTGCCCGGTATCGTTGAGTCCAGCCATTAAAGGGCATTTTATTTGTGTGGTTAAAGAACAATGACGAGAGGCGGCTGGAGAGAGTCGGAAAGACGAAGATGCAGACGGATGTGAAACACGCAAGAGACGCCAAAGTCGGAGAGACAGGGTGGAACACAGATTTATTGAGGGAGTTTGACACAGAGCCTTGACAAGAGACAAGTACAATGCAACAGCTGAATAGTGACTGCATCAACCCAAGCTGGGTAGTGCAGATAGCTGGGGGGGGGGGGGACAACAAGGGAGGGCAGTGGACTTGTGGGTCCTGTCCTGCCCTCGACCTGCAAATGCTGGCACACCCTGTCCCACTCCGGGCTAAATAAAGAGCCCCAGGGTGGGCTGGGCTGGGCGGCAGGAGAAACCGACACAAAGTCGGCATAACCCGGCTAATCTCATTAGGGAGGCAGTCCTGCCAAGCTACCGGGGGTCAGCCAGAGTGCCATGTCACTCAATGCACCCTTGACACTCCTTGTGACATCCAGGCGGGTTCAGTTCAAGACTTGTGATCAGTGGAGGTGAAGGGCAAGGACGGGCGTGGTCGGTTGGTTGGTAGAGCTGGGTAACCGTCAGTATTGGGTCGGTGTAGCTTCGTGACTGGGGAGTGTCTGCCTGTGGAAAAGAGGGTAAGGAAGGGGAGGAACAAACAAAAAAGTGCATGAAAGAAAAATGAGAATGAAACGAAAGAGAGGAGAGGGGGGACAGGGCGAGGAGGATGGAGATGGAGAGGAAGAGAGGGAACGAGAGGTGGAGAGGAAAGCAGGGAGGACGGATAAGCAGCTTGGTTTTTATGTATTTACAGCGAGTTGCATCAGGGCGCTATAGTTAAAAGGGCCATTCCCATCCAACAGGGTCATCTGTAGTGTGAAAAAGTGATGTGTGTCACACACAGACACACACTCACATACACAAAAGTGTGTGTGCATGCATGCATACAGTTATCTGCAACCCTCGCCAGTTCGTTTCTCGTGGGGTAGACCGTCCTCGAACGCAGTCGGAAGTTTATGGTCCTTTAAGCTCCAGCACCTTGCGCATAGTTGACATTCAGCGACGTGGGAAACGCTAGCGGTTTAAAACCATGAAAACAACTCTGGCCCATCAATTCCGTAACGGCACGCTACTCCCAAACCGGGCCGACGCTGCTCACTGTGGACGCCACACTATCGCCGTAGAAAGCAGGGAAGACGTCGGTCTTAAGAGGCTGCTTTGCATCCTTGATGACTAAAACAGACTTGCAGCATTTTGGCTGGAACTGCTATCATTAGCTGCTAACCAGTGCCATTTGACATACTTCGTGGTTTTTAAAAGCGAAGTGGGAAAATGGAAAAAAAACCCAACAACCATCGTTTCAGAATACACTTTGTTTGCCCAACCCTGTATAGTCAACGATGGCCGGCTGACTGATGGGATAGGTGACTAACGCGATAGCCGCTTGACCGTCAGCGTGACTCCCCGGCTAGCAAGCCGACCGCCTGGCCGACTGGCTGGTTTCCCAGCCGGGTGGTCTGGATGGTGCGCTGGTTGCCGTCTGGATAATAGCAGAGCTTATGTTATTGTTGAGCTCTACTCGACACCCCGAGTGTGTTTAGACGTGCCCTGTAAACTGTGCATAAGAGCATCCACTGGATATTGAGGCCCTCATCCAAAACCTTCCTAAAATAGGCAGAGATGGAGTCTGGGTAAAAGGGGGGTAGGCAGAAAGCTAGAGAGGAAAGGGCAGCGAGGGAAAGGTTGAGAGTTTACAGCTGAGTTCAGGCGGTCTCTGCACCGCTTTAGGCCCCTGGCCAAGGTCGAGATTGGGATAAGCGCCTGATGGTTCCACTGTGAAATGGGATCAGAGGAAGGACAGAGGGCGGGATGGAAGGATGGAGGAAAGGCTTTGGGATGTAGCTGTATGAATAGGCTACAGTCGGCATTGAGATTTGAAATTGTTTAACAAGCTGGCGTGGGGAATATGCTGCCGAAACTGGAGCCGACTGAACTGTGGTCGAACACGGGAACCTGCTTGGAATAAGTTCTTTTCACTTTTAGAATATTTGCTAATAGCGTGATTTGATTAGATTCCTAAAGGAGTACATGACGAAAGGCAGAGGAAATCATGTACACTAATCAAATGACATGATATGACTCTCTTTTGTTTTGCATAGCTTATTAAAAAAAAAAAAAGATGGTGATGTTAAAAGTACAACAACCAAGTAGCAGTGAACCCCAAAAGTAAAAGCTTCAATGCAGCACGGCAAAGTGCCCGAGGGGCTATTCCACAGCAGATGCCAGGGTTTCCAAAGTAAAAGCTGATCAAGCTAACCTTACAGTCACCCCAGTGTAAATGCTGTACAGTCGAGAGAGGGAGCGCCCTCATCCTCTCAGCAGGAGAGAGAAAGAAGTCGGGAGGGGAAAGGGAGAGGGGTGTGGAGATAAAGAAAGGATCTTTAGGAAAGCGAAGCTCTCCTGACTAATTTTGGAGGGGGTGAACAGTGCAGAGTTCAGATCTATGCCGGAACACGATTTGCAGTAAAAGCGCGTGCACTCCTTTGGGAAAAATACTAATGAGAATTTGCAGGGGGGCGGGGGGGTGGGGCATCGCCAGGTTAGGGATGGAGTTATAAGCATGAATTATCTCCATAGAAACTGCTGCTATAAGCATGGCCAGCATAGATAATAACAATGAATGAAAAGTTCTTAGAACTCGCATAAGATGTGTAAAGGTTTGGCGTGTATGCGTCCGTGAGGCTGTGTTAGTGCATAAAGACGTGCGTGTCCGTGTACACACGCATATAGACGTGTTTGTGTTTGTAATCTTTGTGCGCTTTAGCGAGGATGTCTACTTGCACTCCGGCATGTCTGATGAAGACATCAGGGTTTTCCGAGTCAGGGCAGGATCAGAACGTTGAGGAGGACCAGGGGGGGGGGCCTACCAGACAGCGATGAGGATGCCTTCTACCATAGGAGTAGACGCAGAAGCATGTTACTACGACACACAATCGTCCTCACGCACACCCCTCATGCCCTCTGCTCCTACTGAATGTGTGGCACGCAGCATGGTTTAAAGCCAGAACTATGAAGCACAGCATCGTCTGCCTGGGGGAATTCTCTACCGCTACATCATTCTCACACTTTTCTCTTCTTCGCGTCTGTGCTCCCTAACTCACATCCTTTCACCGCAACGCTACGGAAACCCCGTAAGAACTTTTGGTTGCACAGCGTTCAAACAAAAGTGAAGCTGTTTCTCTCCGTTTCTTTGCCTCCCGTAGCCAAAGAGCAGAGGAGACGGCAACCCCGAGCGCGAAAGTAATCAATTTTTAATTTCTCACTTCTTTTTCATGTTGTGTCGGAGAAAGACGTCAGGAAACGGGAGCCTTGGGGAGGCTACGGGAAGGAGATGGGAGGTGGATGAGGAGCAGCGAATAAGAGGCCAACAAAAAATATCTTAGCATTTCTCAAATACAGGAATGCGTCCCGCGTATTAAAGACGTGATAAACCCGTTTCTAGCCACATGACATGGTTTCATGTATGTTTTAGCACATCGTTTCCTGACTCAATTTGTTAAAGCAGTTGGCTGGTTTTTTTGTTTGCTTTTGGCGACACGGGCAGCGAAAACAAGCAGAAAATCTAACCGTTCCATATCGAGGAACATTTCTGCTGCTGCTAATGTGACTTAAAACCTTGTTCCACAGCTGAGTGGGCTAGCACCTGCTGCGAGCGGCAGCTAGCCTATTACAGCTCAGTACAGCGCTGTCACTAATTTTCTGATTCAATTAGCATGCCTCAGAGCTTTCCAGTCTAATTGCAAGCTACTTCACAGTTACCTCTCTGATTAATCGCCGTCCATCTGCAAGCCATTGCGCGCAGAACTTGGTGGAACAAATGTGTGTATTCTCAAGCATCAGCTGCACTGCCCCGAGTTGTAGAGCAGGCCTCTACAGCAAAGCCTGAATGGCTCTGATGCCCGACTTATGTAGAGACGGTGAATTTCAAAGACTCAAAAGTTCACATCCTGATATTCCGTAAATGTTGCTTGAAAGTTCGCAGAAAGGTGGCGAACACAATGACACCGGACCTCTTTGTGAAGACGACACAACAGGTATGAAGACTATGTCAACAATGGATTTGTGTGAATGTGTGTGCGTCAGTTGACAACAAAAGAAGATAGGACCACAATTGAGGAATTCCTACTTCCTCAGCTGAAAGGTAAAGGTTATTGAAAGGATGTGCAAACGCCACGTGCCGTTCTTAAACCATTTTATACTCAATTCTGCTCCAACTAAAACACTAACTCAAGGTTGAGCTACCGTGCTTGAACAAATGTACACCATTCACAATAACAACCCAAGTTCTACCCCTCATGGAAGCTTTGAACATTTTAAACACGCATGTATGGACAATCTTTAACCATCTTCACAATCAAATCCCGCAAATTACAAGTTTGCCTCAATGGGCTTTGTGATCTATACTGCATGCAGCACCAACAGGAGAAAGTCTTCATTTATTCATTCATTCATTTTCCTGTCGCCTTTCCGCTTGCCGTGTTACGGGAGTTGCTGGAGCATATCCCAGCTTGCTATGGACAGAGGCATCGCACAACCCAGATGTGTTGCCAGTGCATCGTGGGACTAAAAAAAATATTTTAACAATTACAAAAAACATTGGGGAAGGCATGGGATCAATGTTTTTGTGTATAGAACAGATTTAGGATGGCATACAATGCAAAGAAGAAACATGGATCTGATCTAGCAGATGTAGAAAGAGGCAAGGCAACAGGGGATGGGGACAGAGGTGGAATCTGTCTGACACACCTGGAATAAAGAACATAGACAGATAGAGGTGTCACTACAGTTGTTGATCCAGCATACTGAAGTCGGAATGAAGAGTAAGAAGAAGTAAACATGGGGAAAAAAAGGAAGATGGGAACTTCATGTGCTTGCGGGACTCTGACAGAATGTTAGCAAAGAGAATGGAGTAGAAAAGTTGTTCGCCCTTCAGACTCACCTTAAAAAATCACGTTTCCATTGAAAAAAAAGAAGAAGAACAATGATATCAAAAGGCGGAGCTACTTGACTTTGTTTAAATGTGTAGAGATTGGTAACGGTGTATACACAGATTGCAAGGTATTCACGTTATGTATGTTGGAGCCATGGAATCCCGAATCTCACTGGCACTCCAATCCAAACTCTAGGACTTAAAACCTTCCCAAAAAAATCAATATGGCATCTCACTATTTAAACATTAGAGATAAAAAAGCAAAAAAAAAAAAAAAATCTTTATTTTTTGTAAGACTGGTCTTGGTCTTACACTTGAATTTAAGTTGACCTCCCACTGGACCAAGTGGACTACCCCTGTAGGCCACAACCTTGGTGCAGACCCACCCGGAAAGCCATCACCTCTGCATCCAATCCAGATCAATAGGTCTGTGTCATCAGGGCTGTCTGCCGGCATTTACTTCTGTTGACCTCTGAAATTCTGAAACGCAGCACAGGATATATGACAGCAGAAACAAAGCAAAGCCTCGTGGCGGAGAATGTGGGGGTAGTCTGCTGACAAGTTGCCGAGGGAAGAGTGGAGACACTGCTAGGAAAAATAAAGGAGAGAGGTCAGAGAGGAGAAAGGAGAAGGGCAAGAATCCGTGTTCATAAGACAGCGAGTACATCAATATCAGAGAGCAAGTAGAGGTGAGCGAGAAGCGTTGACAGCGAGATGGAACAGGAAGATGGTGAAGAAGTGGGGCTTGGGTCAAAGGTAGGGCCGAGGTTTCTCTCGTATCAGTCCGTCAGCCAGAGACAACCAGCTATCACAGCCAGGGCACGCTGCTCTCAATCCCCACACAATCCTCTTCTCTGTTCTCTGAACCCAGCCCTATTGACAAATCTAGAAGCAAGGTCGCAGCGGCGTTTACACAGCTCTTAGCCCAAATGACATCACCCGATTGGATGCATCGCACTGTCCCCGACAGTAAACGACCTGGCAGGCTGCCGGCCACTCAAAGACAACAGAACAGCATTTGGATTCATGCTGAATAAAAAACTCACAGAAAAAAAAAAGAGAGATGGCGAGTGGCATTTAAAAACTTAGGGGTGTTCAATTTGGAGCCACCAAAACACACAAACACAACAAGTCTTACTGTGTGAGGACATGTTTCCCAGTAATAATGCATAACCCAGTGGCAGCACAGGAATAAAATACCAATATGTCGGGTCTCTGATTTGCATGGTTATAATAGCTTATCGACTGGCTCAAGGTTGAGCAGGGCCAGGCGGCTTCACTATAATGACGGTCCATCTGACTTGGACAGTTTATTTCAAGGTTCTGTGGCTCAGTGACCCAGCTCCCCATCTCGTCAATACCCAATCTTGATCCCACAATTTGTATCCTGACAAAGTCTGCACAAACACATCTGTCCACCCCAGCCTCACCTCCTCCTCTTCCATCACGTTCCAACAGTTTATTTTTTATTCCAGTATCATGATACAAGTATTTCCCATAGAGATCAATGCAGGTGCAATTCATTAGCTCCTCCAAAATCTGCTTGTCTGCCTGAATAGCAGCTATTGACGCTTCCTGGTTTTTGGATCGACGCCCACTTTGTTCAAAGTCTGTGCAGCAGCGCAACACACCCCAGAGGCAAACTCATGACCTTCCATTCAAAATCCACAAACAACAATTAAAAAAAAAGAATTTTAAAATTATACAGGGAAATATGCAAAATTAGAAGATGCTTGTTTTTACCTTGTTGAAGTTGTGTGATAATTTTGTCCAAAAGTATATGGAAAAGCAACAGCCTATTTTAATGAGGCTATTGAAGTAGGTTAATTAATTAGATATTTAATTGAAAACATATTTATTTCCAAAACCAATTATTAATTCAATTAATTATAAAGTTAAATAATATGGCATGTGGGACAGCTACAGCTACATGGGACTTGGATATGAGCCAAAGAAAGATAGATGGTAGCAGAGATGTGAGGAAGTGGACAGAATAAATGCTGTCAGGCGAAGGTCTGTTTTCATTGAGCCCTCCGTGAGTTTGTTCCCTGGAAGTCATTTCCTTCCCAACAGAACACGACACTTGACAGCGTTACTGCTCGACATTTCCTGGGACGGTGTCAAGGGCATCACCTTGAGAGAAAGTCTTCAAGTACTGGGGAAGAGGTCATTCAATAAGAGGCGCCAGCTTTTCCGGTTCCAACGCTTCATGATGTGTGATTGCATTTAAAAAATAGAACACATAACCTCCACAAACTATTGGAGCGCTACCAGGGATCGCTCACCGGCAGCACTTGTGCTCTCTTGCTTTGCCTACACCCCTTGCGTGGCACTCCGCCCCTAAAACCCCACTGCACCTGCCCCTAACACCCCCATACTACATCCCCCAACTCTATTTCACTGTCATTCAGCTTAACATGGTCATTATGGAAAACACAGCGCTAACGATCACTAATAAAGGAGGGGAAACTGAAGTGGTTGAACTTCAAATAACTGATAACTTACCCAAAATGTTACGTGTATATTTCAGTACCCCCACAGGGGTATTGGATGGCTTTTTGCCCCGTGTGTCTGCACGGGACCACCCTCCCTGCAATGTGTGAGAATACAATGGTGCCAGCGGGCTCGTCCAAACAGCTGTGAGGGATCTGAGTGTCATCCAATCTCCACACGCAGACACACATACATACCAACACATGTCCGACAAACACACATAGAAACACACACCATCTGTGAACACCAACACATGACAGCAAATAGGATTAGAGTATGGACGAAGAGGAGGAGGATGATCCAAACACCATAATATCATTTCCAAGAAAGGATGGGAATAGGGCAGGCCATTGGGTGGGCTGGGGCGAGGTTTTTACGGGGGGTTGGGCAGGGCAAAGGCTTAGCCGGTCAGAGGTCAGATTTACAGAGCAGCGATCTAATGGCCGTCTGGATTGTGCACCAAGGCTTAACTCATGTTTTCCAAAAACAAGACACAGAAACTAGGCCAGGATTCAAGAGATGAAAACCACCACAAATAGCACAACGGATAAATGAAATGCAGCAAAGTTCACGTAGTTTAAACCCTCTTCTGCAGTTGAATCTTTATTTTAACTCCTCAGAGACAAAAGAGGAAATTATTCCTTAAGTAAGAATGCGTAGAAATCCCTGATTAGTATTTAGGAAGTACAGAACATTCAGTAGTTTTTCATTCTGATTTACTGTATTAATGTGGCTTATCTTACATTGCTAAAAAAAATGACAAGATTTTATTTTATGATCAACTAACAGCTGTCTCCAAAGGGTTAGTGGTAATTTTAGATGGTTGAACTCTTAGCCCCTGATGTGTGAAGGTTACAGAAGAGCATCTGACATAAACATCACGACATCATCAGCATAACAAGTGTTAAGTATCAGCTCTGATGAATTCTCGGCTTCAACCCTTCGCTGACATTAAAAAGAAATATTGTCACCTTATTATCACATGGTTTTATATTGAATGTATGAAACGAGATATCGACAGGCTGGATAGCTCGATCCTGCCATCAAGCGTCAGCATGGAAATGTAAAGAATGGCTTAAAGCTGTGCAACAACATTTTCATTGTATGTTAAAAACCTCTTTCATACGGTTGCATCTCTGGACAGGTTTTGAGTCGGAACTACCGAGACATCCAGCGTGATCCACAGTAGCCTGCCCGACATGTGACTGGCTGCGACACCTCGAGGTGAAAGGTCAATACAGATTTCAGCAAATCTGAGCAGGCACGGCATGAGCTTATATTCATGTTGGGGAGGGGGTACTGGCCTTCAACCCGTACTCGCTAAGAACCTTGAAGTTTTTTTACACTGACCTAGACTTGACTCCTTCATCTGGGATGTTAGCTATACTAATTACTGCCTGATAGCTGCCTGGTGCCAAAAATGATTCTCTTTCCCGGATTCTCCTCCAACAGCTGGTGCCAACCTCACTTAGTGCTTATGAAGTGTTTCAGGCAAAAAAAAAAAAAAAAAAGATGCACCTCCCTCACCTTTTTTCTGTTCTGGCAATTTACCGCTTCAAATTACCTCTTTTGTTTAGGGTTTGTTATCTGGCCACATGTTGTTCAGAGGGCAGGACTCAGGCCAAAGGGGCACTGAACTATGCAACATCAGAGGGTCAGCTGAAGCTGGCATTTCAAACATCAAACAAAAGGGGATTAAAATGGCACCAAGGATGGATTTGGAATTTGTGCTCAAGGATACTGACCCCCCCCCCAACCATTATCATCTCAAGAGTAGACAAAGGGCAAGTTAGCTGTTTTTATAGAAAGACTGCACAATCACCACAATGAAGACGCTTCTCGAGTTCCTGATTTAAGAGTGATGTGCAACAGAGCAGCATCTTCATTCCGTGTCATGTTTTTCACATCAAAAATAACTTTGGTAATACCTAAAAAATATACTGACTATACCATTTACCTTCCCTGGGACATGGTGGTTGACATCATCCTCTGTCTTGAGGGAAGGAGCTCCTGAATATTATGCAGGTGCCCTAATTTGAAGACAAATTCGGTTGCTTTTCTTTGCCAACTGCTTCATAAATGTATTGACAAAACTGGATCCAAAGGCTCACAGGTAAATTCGTGGTGTTTCACCATTCTGTTTGTAAGTTTTATACAGAACACCAAACTGAAATAAAGGAGTGACAGTCTGTCGTTGAACGGGCTGTATAAAATGATGTCTCCTCTGCAGTTGGGGATTCTTTGGCGGGACAAAGGTCATTGGAAAAAGGGGCCGGAGCCACAAAGCAATCAGGGTAAGTGATTGGGAAGTGGACTCCCTCAGTGTCACGATGCTCAATTTATTTCCTCTGTGCCTTAAGGGTCCCTGTCCAACCTTGTGGATCCTTCCGCTACCTGATCTGCATGTCTGTTGGCCTTAGACCCCCTTCCTGTGCCCCCCTGGGCCACTCCCAGTGCAACATTCATGTCTGGTAACCCAGAGCAGGCCCGGATCAATGTGAGAACGCCTGCGATTATCAGCGTGTGGGTGCACATGCGTGGTCTGTTGCATCGCACATCATTAGCGTATCACTTAGTGCCTACATGTGTAGGGCTATCTGCGAGCATGTCTGAGTGAATTTGAATCTGAGCATGCATGCAGCTCGTGTGACAAGTGGCTTGTCCATGTTGATTAGATAGGTGAACCCTGCGGTTGGCGGACATACCGGCTCTCGAGGTGATAACCAGTCCGCCTCGAGGTCAACCAGATAACAAGCATTCTTCAGAGGCGCAGGACGTGTAGGTTGTGTCTCTGAAAGTACGCACGTCCGCAGCACGTTTACCCAAATATGAAAGCTAACAAAGAACTACATTGCCCAACATGACCTGTCACAGATGATCAAGATAAAGGGCTTCAGGGGAATTAAGCGCCGTTACGACCCGGCTCGGAGGGGAAAGGGAAGCAACACAAAATAACCCAGATGGTGTAAGGGTAAAGTAATCAGACGAGCAGCCGGTAGCCGGAGGGCGTGGCCAGGAGTCCAAGTGGCCACACCAATCGGAGCAGAGCGGTGGAGTACACCAGGTCAGAGGAAGCGCAGGTAAAGAGAGAGAGATGATCGATGAACTAAAAAAACAAAACAGGCAAGGCTGCAGCCCTAACAAGGCCCCTAACCTCAAATTACTCCATCCAAACTCCAGAATGGAAACACGTAGACAGAATATTTGTTCCATATGACAACATCCTCATATTCTAGGTCAGAAATAATCTGGGAGACTATTTATGACAAATTCAGAAACAAAAATGGAGAAATAGAAATTAAACCACTTGGAAACTTTCTTAGCTTCACACATTTAAGGGATTGTTGCTTTTTGCCAAACTGCTGTTTGTTCGGTGGACATGCAAGTCAAGACGTCACCTCGCTCTGTCCAGAGCAGCAACGGTCTGAGGATGTTAGCGGATAAACGTGAGAAGCAGGAAAGGAGGGCTGAGGATTAGGAGCTATGCCATCAGTGAGAGATCAGTGCAACCTATCTCATTACTCTGAGGGACAATAAGCACAGCAACTCTCCAAACACTTTATAATTGCTGCTGCCTAGGCTACAAACAAGCTGTGTTTTTTACCCCTTTAGACTCCTCGGCGCATTCACGGGGAAAAATATCATCCTCTAATTGCTATATTTCTCTAATACTAGTGCGCATTGGTTTCACGGGCGGTTTGTCTCCCATCCTGTAGAAAGCTGGATAATAACGTTTTTATATGTCAAACTGGAGCACAGGGGAGACCTCCAAGGTCACTGCTGCGTATTCAAAACCTGCTGCTGGTGGAATATACCATCACTTTTGTTTACATGGCTACATAAAAAAAGAAGCAATAGCATTTTCTCTGTGAAAAAAAGACAATTATAATTTGAAGCTGCTTATGTCAAAAAGGACTTCCAAGGATAATTGCTGTCTTTATTTTCTTAATCATCTCTTTGGCAATTATACGCATTCCTGTTATATTCTCTGTTGTCAAACGTATTCTTTTTGCGAAGTCATACTAAACACGCATTTCATTATAAGACAACTGTGTAGAAGAGAAGAGAGGGAATTAAACTGCTGTCACCGCGCATCAAAAAAGGTTGATCTAGAAAGAGACGCGGGTTTAAACTAATAGAAGAAACACACAAACCATTCTCGCACACGTTAACGATGGAATCACACATAAAAAACTGGATATTAAATCCACTGAGTGCTACAGATGTTTGATCTCAGCATGGGTTTTAGGATCCAGCGCTTAGGTGTGTATTTCAATATGTGCCCATTAATAACAGGTAAATCTTATGAACTGACATCTAGAAACTTTAACAACAGCGGCCTCTAATTCCAAAGAAATATAAAACAGAGAGCGGAAGAAGACGAGCGACGTACGGCAATACACCCCAATGGGATGTGCAATTAAATCTGATTTTTACGGCCTTAAAAATTGAAGATAAAGAAATTCAAAGTGACTTGTTAAAGCACCACAGGAATGTTTCTAGCAAAAATAATTTACACAGACAAAGAATTTGAGATTGTTGCTTCTTTGTCATAGTAAAGCTAATTATGCTCTCACGTTCATGTTTTCATTGTTGAATAAAAATGCTGAGGTGCGTTGAATTAGCCGTTTAATTTTTCACCCCGCCGGCTGTGAGAACTTCTCAGGATTGATAATGACACTCTCATACGATTACGCCGTAGATTAACCTCTCCCCGCTCTAATCTACTTTATCCCATCAACTAAGTTCACTTAGGAGCAGAAGCTGAGAGGACTACAACATTTACAGCCAAAGCATTGGTGACGGCTGCTAAAATAGGATAATGTGCTTTAAAAGCAAGGCAGGCATCCGTTGATGAAAATAAAATAGAAAGATCCAGCAATAGGGAACAGGTGCAGAACGGCTAAGATGATGGTGCTTTCCCCGATTTGGCTGGGTTATCCTCTCATCCTCTCACAGACAAGGTCAACAACAACGATGATGATGATGATAAGAATGATCAGAGGGATGCCGCTTCGTGGATGACATCACTGTAGCACCTGATGGGGACGGTTTATGTCTTGTTAATGAGGTGATACTGGGGGGCTATGGGATAAGGGTGAATGCTAAGAGTTATAATACTAGCATTTGCTGGGATTCGCAAAACCCCAATTTACCAGTCCAACGCAACGTGAAATGAGTTTGTCCGGTCTCGTCCTGGTGATCAAGAATAAACTGGCCACCATTTCTCATCTTCGTCTTTAGGCTTGAGCCCGTCGATTCCGCGGCCGTCTTAATATAGCATGGGCAATGCTTTCTGTGTTCGTTTTCACTAAGTGGTTTGCCACATGTCGAGGTCGGGGGTAAATGCTGGGCGGATTAGAGCCTATATGGAGTCAATGAGGAGAGGCCATATGGGCAAATGAGATCCATTTCCATGAGGCACTAATCTGGGGATGCCCTCTGAGTGACCAGCGATGTACACTATACCCATAGCAGCTCAGAGGCTTGGGAATACGAAAACAGTTCGTGGCCCGTCCTACTGTACGTTAGCTCCCCCATCTGACCCTGCGGTGGGGGGTCCTAGCCTTTCCTGAAACAAGATTAAAAACACAACAGTAAACAAATATCGGCGTATTTGTCTCTATATCACCCCTCCCTGCAGCCCGATCTGTACTATTTACATGAATGTACTTCAGTCACAGAATATAATGATGAGGATTTAGATTTTTAAGTGTACATTGCAGCCTGCTGAATAAAAGCCGGGTTTTTTGCCCTGTGGTGGGTACAAATAAGAGCAAGACTCACAAATAAAGCAGCGGGAGGTATGGCATGAGAAAAATAAAATAAGAGAGGCGATAAAGCGAGGAGGAGGGCGGGTATTTATTAGACATTTTGCGATTGGCTGCGAGGCGGGTAGCAGAAGGACACATGGACAAATCTGAGGAGCTAATAAGAGTGAATACTGAACAGCCCTCATGGGCAAATCTGGCACTAAGATGATAATGAGATTATAAAACCCCACTATATTGCAGCAAATTGTATAAGTGTTTCATTGAACCTTGTTGAACTTTCATTTATGCATGCCTGGCTCTATCCCTTTTTTGTCTACACCCTCCCACCACCACCAGCAGCCAACCCCTTTCTTCTTTTCTCCAGGATGATGGGTAGAGTAGAAGAAAGGAAGAGAGGATAAAATGCCTCAGTGCAGGGGTGAACTGAAGACCACAGACCGGGGCTTTCCAGACACGCTTCTCGTCAGCATAATCACAATAGCCTGAACTGCTAAAGCGATAGAGCGCTGCGTGAGAGATGGGATTCTAAATCACACCTCACATTTGGAACAATCCGCCATCCTTCTGCCGGTGTCAACTAAACACATATATTTATGAAATATCTAAAACTATCCAGGAGTACATGAACCTGAAAAGTCAACAATGTCTACTTGTTTCTGCTTTTGCCAAATCTATTTTTGAGTGAAGATGAAGATGAACGTCGAAAAAGGAAAGAAGAGTACCAGAATAAGGGGAACAGAATGCCAAGACCCTCTGATGACGAGCCAATCAGCTGAGACAGATGATGATGATGATGATGATGAATATATTTATTAGATAGAATGTTAGAGTACAAGTACAGTCAAAGTCAGTGAAATGAAAGTAAAATATGAAAGGAGGGAGGAAGAGTTGTGCACGGATTCCATTCACGGGTGCTTCACCATTTAATGCAACCTCTGTGTCTCATTGTGTTAAAAACACATGCAGGAATCCAGACGTCCATAAAAACGTCCCAATGACACAGGCTGTCAAAAGCTGCCGCTTCACAGTGCCCAGAAACACGAAACAGCGCCCTGTCAGAGCTTTATTACTGATTGGTGACACATCGATCAACCAGACATCAGCGGTCTCATCGCGCCGTCAGCGTTTTCCACATTGTGATGATACAAGCTTTTCCAAATGTGACCCAGACAATAGCCTGATGCAACCCGAGTGGATCCAGGTCAGAGGTCAGGTCCGGTTCAGTGGAGTTTACCCGTCTATTTCCTGCGACGTGCGCCGGCGAGGCTAAGAAAACACTCAAACGCATATGTGAAAACACAAGTGCAAACACATACACACGTTCATGTGAGCTTCCAGTGAGGCGGTGGACTTCCACCTTACCAAGCTGAAAAAACAAGTGGTCAGGGAGGGGGGGGTTAATTTGAGCTTCCTCTAACAGAGTCAAGTCGTACAAACGTCGACCAGACATTGTCTTTGTGAGTGGGTGTGTGTGTGTCACCACTGTCTGCTTTTATTCTCTCTTCGTCGTCTCTTGGTAAATTAATAACACTGAGCCGTAAATTCATGAGCCTTAGTCACGAAGAGGAAAGGCGGAGTGACCTCTCGTGTCACTGCACAGGAATTATTTATCATTTCTTGAACTATGTTGCATCACTTTTCCGAGCCCATACTGCTATTTTTATTCAAGATAAAAAAAGAGGCAAAATCTTCACTTTTAATTATGGAAAAAACAACAACAACAGCAAAGCAAGACAGGTGTGCACGGCGCAGAATCCCGTACAGTAGTGCATTTATGTTGAGAAAGAAAATGAAAGTGAGTCTCTTCCTGCAGTCCATTAGAGGTAATTACAGGCTTGTGTTGGGATGCTTGTAACAGAGAAGGGCTGGTAATTAAAGTACAGGTAAGACATTAACTTCCTTTTGTTAGCCATTAATCAGTGTTTACCTACTGAGCGCTCTCCGTTTGTAATTAATAATCAGCTCGGACAATGAGTAATCACCCAAGAGGAAGTTGTGTGTGCGTGTCGTGCGCTCATGTCTGTGTGTTATTAGCAAACTGAGGTTTTGTTTTTCTTCCTACCTTTAAAACTGCATTTTTACTGATCAAACAACTGATCATCCACCCCGAAAGAAAGTCAATAAACTAAGCGGCACCCATCTACTTATAGTCAGCTCTTCATTCTCTCACATGTAGAGTTTAGCCTTTTCTTGGCATCCAAACACAAGTGTAGCTTTGGAATAATTACATATTGGGAAGGCCTCACACACTTCTTTCATCCGGTTCCCCAACTTCTCCGTCAGCCATGTAAAGCTACTTAACCACACACACACGCACCATTTCCAGCTTGGTTTTTCTGTGCATATTGCGGTTTAAGTTCGGCGTGCTCCTGAATGATAAAACGACGCTGGTGTGCTAGGCCACCGGCAAATGCCGGAGCGGTCACCTTCCTGGTGGAACAAATCCCTTTTGCATGATGGGGAAAAGAGGAAAAAAAAGACAGGAAGAAAGAGAGAAAACAAACAAAACAAAACCAGAAACACACACACTTGCATTTATCCTCCCTCCCTGTCTGGATCCCTCCAGCCCCAATCAGAGGGCCATGCTGGCATTCCGGCGTTGCTCCACAGAGGCTCTGCCTCCACATCCCCCCTACCTCCTTCTGCCAAGCGTCTACCAGCATGGACAACACAATCACCGTATCACCGCTGCACCACACACACGGAGGAAGGACGCAGGTGGAGGAGGGGATCCACAGATGTATGGAGGAATGCAACGAGAGTGATCGGCTTGAACTCGCGCCTCCATCATGCTTGTGTGTCCGATCCATCCACCCCCCGGGTCCGGCGCAGGGCGGCATCACGCTACGATGTGCGTGCGTACGTGACAGCGAGGATCGTCCGGCCGGCCTGTCCTGTGTCGGTGACACGCTCGACTCTCAAACCCTGATTACCCCCACCAGCTCATTCGCACACATACTCTTACCATAGCAACACAACAACAGCAGCCATGGCAGCAGCGGAGGGAGAATGCCTGTTGATCGAAGCGCCGGGCCAGGATGCCCCGACAGCCTTCGCTCAACCTTCGCTCAACCTCCTCACCTCTGTTCCTCAGCTGTGTCTCCCACCACAATGGCAGCTGCCTGTGAACCTGCCAGGCTGCCAAGGACACAAAAACCGACTGAGGCAACCTTTGACATCAGAAGCCGCCACCAAAAGGCCAGACGCAAGCGGCGCTGGCAGCTCCGTTAAAAACCAGAGACTCCGCTCTATTCAGGGCCGGCTAAAGTAGCGCCAGTCAATAGAGCACGAGTCAATAGTGCATGCATACAGACGGACACTGTGTCAGTGAGGTCTGTGTTAGGACAATGTCAGGCATCCCAACGGTTTCAAAAAGCCGAGCTTGATATCTCGGCTCAGGGGTTGCGCTCCTTTGACCGGCAGCGAGTCGCGGAGAGGAGATACGAAACATCAAGGCCGGGAAAATGACATTTGGACATGAAATGCAGTCAGTATGGGTTTCGTATTGAAGGCTTGATGACATTTCAAGGAGCTGATTCACCGGTAGATGTTAAGGCCGCCCACCCACACGTCTCGGCGTGGAACATGGTGTTTCAGTGGCCGGGATGAGATAGCAGGTGTTAGAGATGTATTCACTGACATGTGGAGCGTGTGCAAGGTGACCTATATTCCAGTCGCCGCCATGTCAGCGCGGGGCTTTGAAGGGAATGAAATTGCAAAGCAGGACATTGCGAGTGATGGAGGAAATGAATGATGAGACAAGGATGTGGAAAGAGATGTGTGTGTGTGTGTGTGTGTGTAAGAACATTTGCTTAAACATGCACATAAAATACGAAGATGGACGTTTAATACTTTGCGAGAGACGTTTTATTTCCTGTTTAAGGTTTGGACTATCTTTTTGTTTCTCAGCGAGTGTGCGCGGTCGCGCGAGCGCGCCTGCATGTGTGTCACTCTTCAAACAACACTGCAATCATGATCTCTTATCAACGGTCATGTCGGGGATTACAGATTTCATCCCTAATCCTACATTAAGGACACATCCTCATGATGGCCCGTGACATCATCAAGGCCAGTCGACCGCAGCGAGGGCACAGGGACAGGCAGCTAAATACCACAGGAGAGGATTAATGAGTACTGGAGACATAGTAGATGAAAAAATACTAAAATAGTCACGCAAACCGAACAGTACTTTGCGTCATGCGTCTCGGGCAAACTCTGTTCATGTTTGTGTTTGGAGATAATCTGCCACTGCGTCGGTTTCTCTGACAGTGATCCTTCTCAATCAGCCCGGCTAAAACCTGCAATCTGCGCAACATCAACAAGCGTGTTACACGCACGCACATGCACACACGCACACGCACATGCACACAAGAACAAATGCTGTCAACACGTGCTGCATGGAGTGGATGCCTTGTTCTTCAAAAATAAATCAATACCAGTTTAGGGACTGGTAGCTGCTGGTTGATAAAAACTGAATGCAATTTTCAGTACAAGAAGAAGTCAGTCAAGAAATGAAAAATGTTAGCACCGCTGCAGCACACTGAGGATGCTCTGGGCCCAAAGCCTGCTTGGTGTCATGTTCTTCCTCCCAGTCCAAAAATCATATAATATACCAGTATAATGAAATACATAATCAATCAATGTGAGCGTGACTGTGATGGATGGTATTTGGGGAGTGAGTTTACTCACACATGATGCTGTGTTTAAACACTTATGTTGAGTTATGTTCATACTGTGTGTGTGTGTGTGTGTCATCAATACCTGCAGACACTCGGGGGCAGTCGGGCAGCATAGGATCCAGGGGCGTGTCCACGGGCTCTGAACTCGATAGCCAGTTACAACAGTGCTGTGGGGGGGGGGGGGGGGGGGTCAAAGTTAGAGAGGAGTCATTTAAAATGAGCCTGTTAATTGTACATAATGCACATTCTTTCATTAAAGAATATTAACCTGCACCTTCATCTGAGTCAAGCCCCACTCAGAGAATGTGCAACAATTCTATTTGTAACCATGGAAATGCAACAAACACACAATAAATGTTCCGTAACAGCAAGCGCGCCACGTTCCTGTTTGGTTGGCGTGTACAAAAAAAAAGTCTTGATGAAAAATACTGAAGAGCATTTGAGATCTGCTACACAAACCAAACCACCCGCCAGAGTGGGCCTAACTGTAACCATGGAAACAGAAAAAAATACAAACCACACAAATCCCAAAAATAGCAAAAGGCGCCATTTCAGTACTTGGTCGTCGAGAAAAAATATAAAAAATATTTTTTTGAGTTGCGCACCAAAGACTAAATGATGGACGGATGGAACTCGTCCCGTCCCCTCCCCCCTCCTCATTGTTCATGGTGGTGACTCATAAAGGAGGAGATGTTATGTAAAAAACTTTTATCGCCGCGCTGCTGTGTTTAATTGATATTGAAAAATAGAAGAACCGTGGAGAAGGGACAAAGAACAGAAAAAGGGGGAGACAGGTGCAGAGGACGAGGGGGGAGAGAGAATGAGCCAGGAAGAGGTGTGTTTGTATGGCTGAGAAAGATGGGGGGGGGGGGGTAAGAGAGAGAAGAGCAAGCAATTAAAAGCTCTGTGACATGTTGCTCCGACAGCTTGGTGTTTGTTTCTGGTGAGGAGCTGAGGCCTTCCACCGATCGTCAGTTTGGTGCCCTGGGGGAGGCGTCTGCCCAGCTTGCTGACCCATAACCCCCCCACAAACACCCCTAGTCCTCTCAAACCCCCTGTGGCTGACAACTCCACTGTCAGAAAGAGAAGAAGAGCTCTTCATCTCTCCTTTTTGTTGTTGTTGCCGTCTTCATCTCCCTGTCCGAGTTGACGTTCCCTCCGTCTCCATTCTATTTCACACTGGACACGACTCACCATTAATTACCAAACGTCCTCTCCCCGTGCTTGGGAGTTTTTATTCTCCGGATGACGGCGTATCAAAGAGTGTTTTCTTTCTTAGCGGATTGGTATGCATGCGGCTTGTAAGGATTGTACAAAAAAAACGAGAGCGAGGGAGAGGAGGGAGACTGCGGAGGAATGCTCGGAGAAGACGTTCCGCAGATAAGATAAAAGTTCAATAGAAGAGAGAGAAAATGTAAAGAGATTAGAATGTGCAGCTGGCGTCCTTCTGCATCGCCGCTTATCTACCCTTGTTTACTTTCACCCCGGCCCCCTGACAGTCATTACAGTGTTGTGTGTGCTTGTGTGTGTGTGTGTGTGTGCGCAGCGGTGCTCGTGTGTGGGTCAGCGATTGCACCACAGGGGGTATCTTTTGAAGATGTGTGCCATTGTGATCCCTTCAGACTCAAACACACACAGACTGGAATTTCTTTTTTTTTTTTTTGCTCTCCGTGACCCTGACTCCCAAGACTTTGAAAGACTTTTAAATATATTCAAACTCTAACGGAGCCCGTCACAGCTGTTGCTTTTTGCCAACGTCAGTTTATGCTGTCATGTCAAGGCGAACGTCTTCCTCGTCCTCCGTTCTCCCACGGGCGACATATTTACCAGAAGCTTATAGGCAAATATCAAATTCACCGTGAGAGATCATCTCGACAGAACATCTGCCACATATGAGCAAATCCTTAGCAAATATCAACAAGTACGTCGAGGAAATTCAAGTGGGAAATCTGTGTGGAAATGTTTGTTGCTGCAATAATGTGGCTGCTGTGTGATCCGTTCCAATCCAAACGAAGTACGAACTACTGAATCCGGCACTTAAGTAGTACAAAGTCTCTTTATTTAATTTCCTGCAAAGAGTGCAAAAGAGGAAGAGTTGGAGAAGCATCAGCAGTGATGTGGGGTAATGATGATGAGGAGGAGGTGGGTGGGAGCGTTGTGGGAAGATGACAAGTAATCTTGGTAAACAGAGGCATATTGTGTATTTTTAGCTCCGCTGCTTTGCCCTAGATGTGCTCTCCTCTGAGGCCGGGCGTGAGGGCAAAGCGGCGTGAAGC
The DNA here is from genome assembly GCF_040956055.1 of Brachionichthys hirsutus. Classification (NCBI taxonomy): domain Eukaryota; kingdom Metazoa; phylum Chordata; class Actinopteri; order Lophiiformes; family Brachionichthyidae; genus Brachionichthys; species Brachionichthys hirsutus. The sequence continues at coordinate 2,483,512 of NC_090900.1, read as the reverse complement.
TGATCGGAGGCGGGGGGGATGCGTGTGTGTGTGTGTGTGGGGGGGGGTTCTCCTTGACTGCATCATCAAGTGTCCCGTTGCATCTCCTTTAATTCATTCAGAGTCTCAAGGAAGATGTCAGCAGCGGGTTGGATGGAGGGAAAATAAGGGAGTTATTCAAAGGACTGCGCTCCCTCTCCGCCCCGCCTTTCACCTCCACCCATCACCACCAATGGAGGCAGGCAGGCCGGGTTTGAATAGACTTATCAAGGCAACGACACACATGTGCACACAAACGGCACAGTTCTCGGTGCTGTGGGAGACCGCAGGCACAACAGCAGTCACATAAAGGCAAGGCCTGCTGGCTGGGATTAGAGAGGGGCAACGGGACAAAAGGATGCCACAGCGCATCGGCTGCCGCTGACGCACAGCGGCATCGCTTCAAGCGGCTCGTCCGCCGATCAATGGCGCCATTGAACTAAAGGCGGAAAGTGAAACAAACATGTAAACAAATCTGACTCTCTGCCCCCCCCCCCAACCTCTGCTGCTCTGTGCATGTTTGGATCCATCAGATATTCACACACACACACATGTGCAAGAAAAGCTCCTATACGCGGCGGATAAAGCTAACGGGTTCACTGGGGGTGTGTCCATTGGCGTGTGATCCAGCAGCCAATGAGGTATCTCCGTTTCTTTATCTATGTGGTGCGCTATCTCTGAGAGATGCTTTTTAGTCCTGCATTTGGATTTGCATGCGTGTGCGTGCGTGTGTGTGCCATCTATCACCTGCTGCCTTTAGCCAACCTTTTACATATATAGCCAAACAACACACACACACACACACACACACACACACACAGTTAGAGCACAGTGTAGTCAGACGATGGAGGAATCTAACAAAAAACGAACAGGTCTCCCTAAGATCTTATGAGAACCTTCCAAAAGCCAGAATTAATTAAAAACTACATTTTTGAAACGGTTCCATGCGTCTGAATGCAAATATTAAAGCATAATGAGCATAATCTTCGGTCAAATACAACCGGCTCCATTCGAGCTTGGAACAGTATTGGGGAAAGCACACCAGACTGACTCCCAGTCTGAGGCGGAGTGTACAAACGTCTCCTAAACCATAACACACATGACAGCCTGCAACCTAACTTGTCAAAAAGTAGTCCCGACTATCAATTGTTGCTCTCTCTCTCTCTCTGTGTGTCTCAGTCTCTCTCCCACCTCTTCCAGTTGCTGTATAATCTCTATGGATTAAGATGGTTTATTCATGCCCATAGTGTACTCGTGTGTGTGTGTGTGTGTGTGTGTGCGCGCTCTGGGCAGGCCACTAGAGTGTGACAGCAGGCCAGCACAGTGACAGGAGACACCTTGGAGACTGTGACAGGCTGCCAGCTGTACACCATCATTCGCATTTCTCCCTCCCTCGCTCACTTCATCTCACCGTGCTACTCATCTATTTCCTCACACATCTCTTCATCTCCTCTCCTCCATCTGTATTCACCCCATTCATATCCTACCTGTCTTTTTGTTTTTCTCTTCCACGGCTCTGCCCTGTGCTTTTCTCAGCGCCAGCCAACAGGATTTAGAAAATGGAACGCTTCACACGCCGAATTTCTTTGCCCGTTTCTTTTTCTGTCTCGATGAATGGACGAGTCTTTCGCCGAGTCCCTCCAGTTTTCCTTTTCTCTTACTGTCAATCTGTATTTCGTCTAACGGCGGCAACATCAGTCGGCGCTCTTCTGGCCCATTCGGTCCATATAGCCCGGGCCCAGCAGGGGCTGATCTCTGGATCCCATCGCCCCTCTTTAGCACTCCTCCTCTCATCGCCCCATCCCACCATCCAGTGACCTTCTGAACCCCAGAGGGAGCGAATTATCTCTGTTCGAAGGGATCAGATCAGTGCACCGCCGGGGAGCGCTGACCTCGCATGCACCCACTCAAATGGGCACCCACATTTCTCTGTGATGTGCACATGCATCCCTGTATGTGTGTGTGTGTGTGAGGTGCATGCAATGCAACCGCTGTTTACGTTCAAGTTCCAGCTGTCTGTATGTCATTGATGTCCTTTAAAAGCAGCATTGTTTGAATTTAGCTCTGTATACATAAAGGTTTTGCACTGCAGCAAAAAGTGCATCAACAGCGTGACCATTCAAAGACAAACATGAGGAAATTAAGCCAACGACAGAAACCTCTGGCCAGGAGCTGAAGGTTTAGCATTTTGGGTGGAACACAAAGGGAGTCTGTCAGTCTGACCTTTTGGGGAAAGCGCTTGCATTGGTTTCTAATGCAAATGACTGGGATGGATCAGGATCTGGATTCACCTCAATCCTCATGCTGATCCATGCCCAGAAGCCACGTGTGGTGATAGACCCAATTTCAATATCAGACTTCTTGTTTGGCAACACAAGATGCTATTTTAAGTTTTTCTTGCTCACTATTAATCAGATGCTAACATATAAAAATATTAGATTGGATGAACCCATTTTTTTTCATCATGAAATAAATCTGACGGAATAATTTTTATAACAGATACAACAATTCCCAGAGAAAAGTACGTCGAGGATAAACTTTGCTTTAGAATTAGCATCGAGTTAAGATGTAAAAGTCTGCAGGGAAGAAGATGAAATACACATCCTCCAAATTTGGTCTTTGGTTGTATCATTGAGGAGGGCGTCGCATAGCGTCGGATAGGAGTGCCACCGTTTCCCTCAAGAAAGAAACACTTTAATGAGGCAGGCTTTAATTCAGCCAAGAAAAGGCCTGTCGTTTAATGAGAAAGAGAGAGAGAGAGAGAGAGAAAATCCTTGCCTGTCCCTTTCCCTCCTGCTGGACAAAGAAGGTTATTTCAGATTTATTGTTCTGGGTAATCATCACAAATAGAAAATCACTTAACATTCCAATTATGCCGTGTCCTGAACATCCCCTTAGATGAATCAAAAATAGGAAATGCCAGACAAGGAGAAGGGGGCCAGTGCAACCTTGAATCCCCACCACTCAAACTCACATAAAAACACGTTCACAGACGACTAACACACACACACACACACACACACACACGCACACGCACACGCACACACACACACACACACAAGAAAATGGGAGATGACAGAAATAGCAAAAACAAAAGGCAAGGGATATAAAAGAGGATGTACTACAAACAAAGGTGTGCAAGCATGTGTGTGTGTGTGTGTGTTATATTTGCATCTCTGGCTCTTGAGCAGCTCTGGTCTTGGATGGTCCTCATCTGTATGTGCATACTGAGCGAGCCCAGGTGCGGCGTTTGGTACAGAGGTCACAACAGAAAGGGCGAGTGCTAAAATGAAGCTAACGCAGACGCACACGTGATCACGAATTCCATCTCCAGTGCTTATGTGAAAGCACATAAAAACAGACGCGTGCACGCAGGTGTGCACGGCAAGCTGCACTGTGCAACCGCCGACGGGGTTAACCGTCTCATTTATTCTTTGACACGCACCCATGTGTAAGAAGAAGGAAAAAGACATGCAAACAATGCCTGTCTATGACACCCGAGTACAGTCAGGGGTACCTGCAGAGGTCGTCAGGGTTGCACAGAGAAAACGGATCAAATCTGCGAGACTTCAGTCAACCGCTGGGAGAATTTACTCCTGCACAGCCTCGCCTTTGTTTCCCTGCAGTGTGTGTGTTTTCGTTTCTTAGCATGTAACGTTATTTCACCTGCTGCATCCAGTCCTGCGTGCCTTTGCTGGTTTCCTGCAGCCACATGTTGTGTGCCGAGTCGGTCAGAGCCACGGCGCACACTCTGTTCTTCACCTGCATCTCCCTCTGATTCATCTGCAACAAAATGTAAAATTATGTTCTATGACAGATAGTCAGCTAAATATCGATGAACTCCCTAAATTGCGTTCTTTGTCCAAAACATGCAGTCGGACCACTTCCCGGTCAGAGATAGCCCTTACCCAGAGGACGTCTTTTTAGGCCAGCAGATACAGACTCAACACGGTGTATAGCATAATGCTATAAAGTGAAATATGACAGAGCCGCTCTGGCGTAGAGTGTCCTTGTCATGTCCTGTGTAAATGTCCTTCCTCGTGCACGTTCAAACACCTCGGTCCCCATTCCTAATGCCCTTTCCCTTCACATGTCACAGAGAGAGTGGCATCCACAGACCCTTCTTCCTATTCCCCTCTGAATGTCAATGCCAAGAAAAATGTCACACAACGAACTTGTAACGGGACTACAATAGAGTCCCCACAAGGCCGGTCCTACCCAAAGGAGTACCGCAACTGGGCTTCGAGAACGAGCCGCCATGCTTTAAGGTGAAACAGGAAGAAAAGGGAACATGGGATGCAAGAATAGGCCAATAATCACTTAGCGTGTATTTGGCGCATTGAGGATAGCCATGCTCACGGACTTCCTGGTCACATGGGCGTGGCTCTAAACCACTGCAGATTCTTTTTTTAAACTAAATTAAAAATTCATCATAGGTCGAATCTAGAGGAAGTTTAAAACCTGGGCCTGTAATTGGCTGCTGCCGACCTTAAAAAAATGAAATTTGTGATGACAGTTGTGGCTTGGTGCCGGAGAATAAGACCAGTGTACTTCAATGGGAGAGCTAAATGATTTAGGCAGGGATTGGAACACGAGGGCTGAGTTGGTCTTTGCGTCTAAGAGAAGGATAAATATTGGTGGATTAAAGCCGGAGAGAAATAAAACAATACAGCTGAAGCCTAAGTAAAGAGTTATGGTTTGGGCAAGCATGGAGTATCACACAGAGTATTTGAATGCACACTCCTTTGCCAGGCCAAATTAAAGTGGGAGAGTACAGAGATTAATGTAACGTATTACGGCCCTAAGGACTCATACGTCACACAGCGGATAAGGCCTTTGCCGTGGAATAGACTGGACAAAGAGGGGGGGTACAATCATACACACAACTGTAAAAACAAGGAAAGAACATGTATGGAGCAACGCATCCACTGGCTCGCACAAAATCTTACAATCACGCACACACAGAGAGATGCACACTCCTCTGTCTACTCCACCTTCTTCCACGCTTGGTTGAAAAGCTTTCCTCTGGCAGAACTGGGCCCGTGGGAGTAGCAAAGTCAAGCTTTTATAACTGGAAGTGTCAGTCAAGGTCCTGTTTTCTGGCGCTAGCCAAACGGGCCAGTCTGTAAGAATTGGGGGCTGCTAGTAGAGGCCAGGAAACGGGAGGCAATGGGCTGACTGACCATGGGGGGAGGGGGGGGGGGGGGACACACGACAGGAGAAAGTCTGGGAGTTTGGGAAGAAAATATGTTTCTACTTTCCAAGTAGATAAATAGCTCTCTTTTCGTAAGTTAAACGTTTTCACTTTGGAATGAAAATGTTCTTTATATGGTTAAGGTTCGCTGCTGTAAGTTTTGTAATAAGTGTCAAAAGCAGAATGAATTTGTTGTTATTAACTTTAGTCGGTCTTATACAAAATAATTCTGCTGTGGCACTTTTACATAAAGTGCTTAAGAGATGACAAAAGATATGCAAATAGATGGAGGCAAGAGATAGAACAAGAATACTAATACAGACAACCAGAGGAAGTGTGTGTGTGTGTGTGTGTGTGTGTGTAGGAATGAATGTGTGCAGACATGAGATCACAGCTCAACAGAGGTGCAGTTTGGAGAAGGAGGAAGAGGATGACTGACAGTGGTTTGACGAAGATAAAGGTATTTACAAAGGAAGATGCACAGCTGGTTAGGTGGGAGTGAAAGAGTGTTGGATGGATACGGGTCTGGAACTTAAATACTGGACTTAAGTATTTAGACAATGTATGAGTAATCACCAAGCCGACAGATGCCTGGAGAGAAGGATTTTTTTTAAATGTGGGATAATGAGACCTTCGGAGATCCTAAAGAAGTCATTCAAACTGATTGCATTCGGCACCTCTGGATGTTTTCTTTTTTTCTTTTCGATGGGTAAAAGTTCCTCCCCTCCCCAAACAAATTTGTTTTGGTTTGAAACACCAAGCAAAAACTCCTTTTGCGCTGCTGTTTTCTCTGTGACCTGCTATTCAAAGATTCTCACGCAGCTTTGAAAGTTTGCTAAAATGAGCAAACTCTAACCAAACAAAAGTCTGTCTTCTCCATGATGCCTCAATCCAAGATTAAAGAGCAAAGCGCTCCATCTCCCAACGTTTGCCGAATCAATCACCTATGACAGCTCCCACTACCACAACGCCTACAAACACATGTTTGGCTGTGGGAGCTGTTGGGGTAATAGGCTGGCAAATAATGATTTCAGGAGCGAGTGGCTCTCTGGGACGTGGCTTCACACCAAAACGATTCTGACATCACCGAACCCCATGTTTCAAAGGCCGCGATGGCAACTGTGGTTGATTTGCAAGGTAAGAAATAACCCCCATGTGTCTTCATAATAATCCAGGTTAACTCACAAACCAGTTGCTCACCAAGTTGTCTAATCAAATTGCGTTATCATTTCTATAACATGTTAGCCTGTGAATTAGCTGTGTTAAAATGTGCTAATCCACTACGCAACCACCAAATGCAGCGCTAACAAGGAAAACAAGGCCAGCTGTTGCGATCCGTCTCGTATAGGACATGGGGGGTAAGAGAAGCATGTGGAAATACTTGTTGAGCTAAAACCAACACACACAGATGTTGAGCCATTTGCTGCGTCTCTGCTGGCCTTTGCTATAACGCTAAAGCAGCTGGATGTGCAGAGTTGGGGCGGGGGGGTTGGACACGGGAGAGTGGCACATAAAAAAATAAGACAGGAGTTTAAAAGAAGAAGCTGGATATCAAATGTGCAGATGTGCACAACAAAGACTGTTATTAATGCTTTATTTATTCCCAAGAGAGACATTTTCGGTTCCTTTGGCACACTTTCCAGGAGGAACAGACCACAGGGTCAGCTTCAGTACAGCATCCCTGAAGCAAGTGGGCTTTCACAGCATAGGCAGACCCTTAAATCTAAGTGGGAGCTACGCGTCTGTAGCCGCGTCCTCGGCTTGAAGGGCGGCCTCCTCACTCACTTGAGCACCTTGATGAAACGTTTATCATCGGCCTCTGTCTTCATCTAACGTCTGCAGGCTTGTAAGATCCCATTCATTTACATTATGAAGGCCATTTTGACGTCTCAATCTAGTGCACCGCGATGAAGATGCTTTTAAAACTCTTAGCATCTTTCTACGGCAAGCTGTTGTTAAAACACACTCTGTCAAAGGGATTTGAAATTCGCTGCAAGCGGCCATTACATTGACACGTAAATGTGGACCGGAATAACTAAGCTAAATCAGACCGGCTGTAATGACGCATCTGAAGTGATGAGAAGTAGGCGGCTTGGAAAACATGTTGCGTTTAAGATGCAGTCCGTCAGATCACATGTCCTGGAGGAGGAATCCAGAGTCACCCTTAAGCAATATGACGTAAATAGAGCATTTCAAACTACACCACTTTAAGCTGCTTCCCGCTACAAAGACGGCTAATTGCAAGACTTTCTGATGTGTATTTTCAGATTGTGATATGCAACGCTCCTGTGCTTATGCTCGGGGGGGGGGGGGGGGGGGGGGCATGAAAGGGAAAAAGGAGGGAGTGGGGGCGGCATATTAATCATGTTTATTTATCTGGACAAGGAGTTGAAATAAGCAAAGAGCCATCATTTAACAGCGTGCTAAACTAATCTCTGGTCGAGATAAATACTTAATTTCTCTTCTCTCCCTGTGACTCTCCCTCGCTCATGACTGCTCCGCCGATGCTACATCTAAACACCGGCAATAATAAAAGCAATTATTTAGGCCTTTGATAATTATGTGTCAAAGGCAGCAAAAGTCACCAGATAATTGGGAAAAAAACAAAAAAAAACACTGAACGGTAATCCACAATGGAGATCCCCAAGGGGAGATGGGCAGACTTATCCCTCGAAAGAATACAAGTGAGAGAAAGGACAGAAAACCGGCGAAGACAGAAAGATGAGAGCTCTTTGAGGGACCTCGCTCACTGTCAGACAGTCGATGTGAAAAGCTGCAATTATACATGGAGACAGAGAGCGGAGAGAGAAGGGGCAAACAAGAGAGAGCGAAACAATGCACGGAGAGGAAAGGACAGAAAATGAGATGGAATCAAAGGAGGCGATGGAGGAGTATAAAACCGAAAAGGGGCCAAGGGTAAGGGGGAGAGAGAGAGAGAGACAGACAGAAGGAGAGAGAGAGAGAGAGCCCTGCGACGGTTTCTACTGTGGCTGCACCGTGCGCTGCCAACAGCCGCAGATAATCCAGGACTACCCACTGAGCACTGAAGCACTGCTTAAATATTTGATTGATTAACCGTCCCGTCGCTGCCAGAGAGGAAGAGGAGTGCGCCCGAGGAGCCGGGGCGAACGAGGGAAGAAAAAAAAAAAGAAAAAGAAAAATACGTAACTAACAAACAAACATATATGCGGGTGCAAACCGGAAGGCTTGGGAGGCACATGGCTCAGACACGCTAACACATACACCCCCACAAATCCCTACATGCAAACATTGGAACAGGAGCCCAAACACAAACACACATAGACGCACACATTAGGAGCTTGAGCAGCGTCTGCAAAGACAGTGGCAAAAGGCTGGGAAGAAAACAAACAGGAAGGCGAGCCGGCTGGCAGCGACTTCGGCTCAATGAGGACAATAGACTTACAAATAGTGGTTAAGTTGATGATCTTCAAATGGGGGGGGGGGCTCTCTGTCTCGTGTGTTGGTAGCTATTGATCTTGGGTCACACAGAGGTTCAGGGTTTAGCCACACACACATGTGACACTCTGATCCCTGGCTGTGAAAACACAGGCAGCTGCCCCCCCCCCCAACCCAACTCTGACGCTTCCTGTGGCTTTGAAGCGGCAGTCCCATGTCCACTGTCGGTCCCCAGTTTCCTTTGTCTTAACCGCAGGAAGGAAGCCCTCTCCAGCATGAGGCCACAGGGCTCCGGGGAGCAGGAGGGATTGTGTGTGTGTGTGTGTGTGTGTGTGTGTGAATGTGGAGGTGTGTGTGTGTGTGTGCGTGGGTGTGGGAGTGTGTGTTTTTTTTTTTTCCTCGCTGAGGTCACATGCATTTACTTGCAGGGTTTTTCCCCTCTTACTCTCCGGTGCTTGAACTTGCGGTTTGGGTTCAGAGAGGGGGGGGGGGAGAAAGCAGGAGAAAACGGCGATAAATTCCTCTCCTCCTTCCTCTGGTCCTTCCTCTCCTCCTTCCACTGGTCGCTGCCGGGCGCACGCAGGATGGAGGGGAGACGAGGAGGAGAGAGAAAGGGACGGCGGTGGGCGGAGAGACAAGGCGTGATATGAAAAAAAAGGGGTGAGGAGCAGGTATTGTTAAAGTGTGTGAGTGACGGGACTGGACGGAGGGTAGCACAGGAAGTTGCTGCGTATGTGTGACCATGACAACCGCAAACACACACGTATACAGCTGATAGAAACACACACACCAACACGTGGGAGGCGGGAGTGAGGAAAAGGAAGGCCAATCAATATTTACTGACCCAGCAGAAGTGGGGGACGGTCGTCCACCGGTGGAAACAAAGGACAGAGGATGAGGAGCGGCGTGCCAGGAAATCTGCCGGCCGTGGGCGCTGCGGCCCGCTCGCGCCCGCACGGAAAACAAGAGGAAGATGGGAAGGAAGGACGGCTGCGAGAGGGCAAGGAGGGCGGGACGGAAGGAGGGAGGGATTCATAAACAAAAGGACTCTGGTGGAAATGAGCTGGAAATGGATTAAGTTCCTGGATTAAGATGATGGTGTGTGCATCCTTCATCGGAATAAAAAAATCGTTTCTATTACCCCTTCTCAGCCACCTTTATGGTCAGAAGTGTTTTTGCACACAAACAAATGTCTCTTTGCTCGATGGGAGTATGCATATTGGAATAATAAAAAAAAAAAGGACACTTGAAACACTTGAACGTCTGTTGCTTTCTACTTGACTGACAGCTCTTTTATTGCGGTGGACTTGCATTCAGAACCCAATGAGCCAAGCAGACGCTCAAATGCATCGCGGCGCTTCGTCGTCCGCGCAGCAGAACACAATTAATTTCTCATTAACATCCACACAGTGGTGACTGTTAATGATATCAACTCCCAACAGTTTGGTCAATTTACATTGTTGTCGCAGCGGAAAAAGAACGCCGCTCGTTGCCGTAACAGTCGCCACATCTCACTCTCACGTTACGGTGGGGGGGAAAAAAACAAAGTTTAGTAACACCAGAACCCGCGGGTGTTTGGTGACAGCAATTATAGAAAAGATCCAAACGGCCATTTCTAATTAGGAAGCGCTCCTCAAAGTGACTAATTAAAGCCTTGCATTAATTACAATGCATCTTAGTTAAGAAATCAGGTACGGGCGACGCCTTCATCCTTCCCAAATGGACCTTCCGCATGAACGGCTCCGGTGACAGTCCGGGCCGCATCGTCTCCCATCGGCCTTTCCCGTCCCTTCTCTCACACTCTTCTTCTTTCTTGTCTTCCTCCCCGTCTCCCAACCCTCCGGCAACGCTGTAAAATAGAAACCTAACCTCAATATTTTCCCTCACGGTGCTGGGACTTGCTGGCCCATTAAATTCCCCTTCCCATGTGTCAGCTTGCACATTTCCACCATGAAATTTTCATATAATTAAACTTTCTTAATGATTTATAAGCTATAATAATAGCCGTAAGTATTTCAGAGCAGGTTAAAGGGACAACCTTTAAGTGCATACCGGGGGACGACCCTGTTTTAACACAGTTTCGGATGGGTGACTCTCGGCGGGGAGACGAGGATGGATAGGGTGATGGAGAATGGGGCCGAAGGAGGGAGGGGGATAAACGAGAGGGCCTAACAAGGGTGGGTGGAGAAGGAGGCTGAGACCTTTGTGCTGTAACTCAAGGCGATGCTGACATGGAGGAGAACCAAGGGCTCCATGAAGACAAGCTCTCCACGGAGAGGACTGGAAAGACACACATGTGGAGAAGAGACAGACAGGAAGGGAGATGGAAAGACTGGGTGCAGAAAGAAAAAGAGAAATAAAGAGAGGAGCAGACACCGAACAGATCCTGTTAAATAAAAGTGAAATGAATGTTATGATGAAAAAGAAAAGCTAAAAAAACTCGCTTAATCCTGGTTAGTATACAAATTAAAAGATCAAATCTAAAGTACAGTATGTTATGGAGTTCTCACACACACACACACACAAACGTTTGCTCTCTGCTGCCTCTCTGATGGCAAGGCTGATATGATTGCCACTTAGGAAATCAGTGTGTTTTCACACCACTCTCAGCTCTGCCAAAGCTAATGTGTTAAATATCCATCGAGTACTGCTGTCCATTTCTGAGACACACACGCGCACGCGCACACACACACGCTCACGCACACCCGAAGGGTCCAATAAACACTGATTCGTTGTAATAATTGAGCTCATAGTCGGATTCCGAGCCTAAATTTCTAAATTGGGGTGCAGTGAGAAAATATCGAGACACTGTGACGTGTAACTCGTCTTCTAAATTTGTTGCGTTGAGCTTTAAGTAGGGCTAAATTTGTTAATACAAATTAGTGAGACATTTTCTTTATGCATCTCTGTCGCGTAGAAATCCACACATTAAGTCCAGCTACTGAAAGTTCTTTGAAAAGGTGGAGTCTGCTGACGGCGAAATCCACCAAATATCTCTGTGGACTGTTTTTCACCTTAGCTGTGATGGGGGAGGAAGAACAAAAGGAAAAGAAAAGAAAAACAACAAATCTGGAGGCGCCTGCTGCTCTGCACATAACTGGCAAATCAGGTGTGCCTATGTGTGTGTGTGTGGTTTTGGTGTGTGTTTTGTTAAAACTTACAGGGCCACTCGACACATCTCTGAGTGAGAAGCAGCTCATGGATGAATGGGAAATAAGTTACAGGGGGGTGGGGGGTGGAAAAGGAGCAGCGGAATAATGCAGTGCTAATGAAAGTGGCAAAGACAATGTTGCCTTCAGGTACCAACTTTTACGCCTTCATATTTGCTAGTCTCCTGCCCTGGAGACCAAAGGAAAAAGAGAGAGCCCCTGAAACAGTGGGGGGGGGGTATGTAATCCCCTTGTACTCAAAGGAAGATGAGGAATGGAGGGGAAAGAAAAACTAGATATGGCCAAATGAAATTAATGGAAATATATATAACAATCTGAAATTGACTTCTCATGCCACTAGCCATTATTAAAAACTGTTTTTTAATGAGAAGAAAGATGAGTCCGAAAAGAGAAGGAAAAAAGAGAGCGAAGGGGTTGAGGCCACATTACAAATTGGACAGGCCGGAGGAAGTTACAAGTTAATTTGGCCCATCATGAAAACACTTTACAGTTCTCAAGGCAAAGCTACTTAAATTATGACTCTGATGTCAAAATGAATCAAGACATGAGACTGAAGAGAAAAAAATAATAATACTAGAGGAGGGTCTAAGAAAATACAAAACAATTCAATTAGTCCTTTAAACAGGAACACAAATGTCTGGTACCATTTAATAATAAGACTATTTTACCTTCTAGATTTAAATATATACTGAAAGGTTTAAATAGGAATAGGAAAAAAAAAGACTACATTATTAAAATAAACTAATTTTAAAAAGTAAAGATGGATTTAAAGAGGGATAAAAATCAAAAATATTATTAATATTAGCAATAATTTATTATCATCAGTATTATTATTAACAATAGTTTATTGTTATTATTATTAGCAATATTTTATTTATGTATTATTAGAAATTTCTTATTATTATGCTTATTCTTATTATTTGTTGTTCAAAGCTGATGCTTTTTAATTAAGAGTGACGACAACACACTTCTGAGCGCACGCTGCAATCACCACGGTGATTCCCCTTAATGAATCAAATGGGGGGGGGGGGGGGGGGTCTACAAAAAGTAGTACACAGCCGCTGAAGTGTTTTTCAAGTGATATTATTGATTAAAAACACAGCCTGAGATAAGAGTGAGGAAAATGGACCCACACACAAACACACACAGATGAAAGGCATACACACACACAACTCACTAAAAAGTACATTATTAATCTTATGAAAAAAAAGCAATTAAATCAAAGTGGTATAAAGCCTGAAGCGATGAGGACCGTCAATTCTGCTGGAAATGCCACAGAAGATTACAGTTGGGTTTGTGGATTTCATGAACATTTTTTTTTTTTTTTGATTAGGGAGTCAATTATTTCTCATTACCGAAGATGCTATTTTGGAAAAAGACCTTGTCAGTCAATCACGTGGAAAAGTCCTCGAAAAGCGTGAATAAACCATTAAGAAAGCGGCGAGTGTGTGTGTGTGTGTGCATTGGAGGTGGGCATTGACCCCTTTCCCAACCCAAACTCCTACTTGTAGTCAAATTACCTTTTTAACTATTACACCTCTGTCTCGTCTTTGTCAGCGTATGGTAATTAGAGCCTTCAGTGGAGGAGATTTGAAAGGAAAACAGTGTATTTATTAGTTTATCTCAGAGAAAGGCATTTACCCGGAGCTGAAGGTAAGTTTGAATGCAGTGATTATCTTGTCAGTTTCAGGGTTTTTGTGCAAGTGTGTGTGGTTGAGAGTGTGTGAGTGAATGCTGGAGTGTATGACTCCAGGTGATATGCCGTCATGCGTGTGTGTCTGGACGTACATATATGTGCTCGTAAACACACATATATATATATATATTCATATACGTGTGTGCTATAGCCGCTTTCGGCACACTGATAGGCAAACGCAGCACATTTCTCCCGTCGTCTTTGTTCTGCGTTGGGTTTTGACACCTCGAAACAATAGCGGTGCTTCACTTCACCCAGCCCCAACCCACCGCCAACCACACGGACGGGAGCTGCCAATTAGCACTATCAAACACCCCTCATCAGCTGTCTGCTTACCACAAAAAGAAGAAGAAGCACAAAAAAAAACATCCAGAAAACAAATCAATACTTCAGTTATTTTCCTATCAAAAAAACAACCCCAGTCATTAGCAGGCTTATACAGGAGAGAGAGTGTGATCGCTAATTGTGTAAAAAAAATAAATGGATTGTGTCTGCAGAAATGAGACAAAAACAACGAGTCCTGCTGGCGTGACTGCATTCATTAAGAAGAAGAAACAGTCAACCAGAAGAGGAGACTCAAAGGTCGGGATGCTCTGTGTCCGCCTTCGACTCTGGTGGCGACAGGGGGATCCTGACTCTTCCTTTACCCGACCTGAATGCAACTCATGTCTGAACGTCTGGCCTTTTAGATCTGGACGCTCGCTTTTCCAACTCTCATAAACGCCTCACGCTCTGTTTTAGGTGACGTACCTTTGTCTAGCGTCACGCTACGTGAACTGCGTTTGGCGGCCACCATGCAGCCAGACGATGTGGCATGACCCCCGGGGGGAAAACGGGCCAATGAGATGACAGAGAACCAAAGAGGAGGGGCGGGGGGGCTGTCATGGAGAAGAGGTCTCAGCGGGCCGGAGGTGAGCGGAGGTGTCTGGGAGATGACTGCTGCTGCTCTCGGTGGTCCAGGCTCGTTTCATTCACCCGCACTCTCGGGTTCACCCAAACAGAAAGAGGGGGTGGAAGTGGGGCTGAGGTGCACATGGGTGGAGACCAATGGCCCTGGTTGCCACCGGAGACCGGTCACCTGCCTGACTTCCTGTCTGTCTGGATGCAGATCTGTGCCATCCATTGCAGACAAGGGAACGCTCTCAAGCAAAATGCCAACGCCAACAGGCGCACATGTACGGGAATACAGACATATAGATGCGCGGAAGCCTGCTGAGGGAAGGAGAGGGGCAACAAAAGACAGGCAGTGCCCCCTAGTGTTTTCATCAAAGAGAAATGAGACCAAATCAAACTCCCCATCAGGCCGAACAAAGCCACAAAAACAGATAGAGGATGAAGGGGGTGCTGAAGAGGCTGGAGCCACGGGAGAAATGGCATCACATTCCAAAGTCACAAGGGCGGGGGGTGAGACGGAGGTGACGAGATTATGGCGGGGAGGGAGGAGAAGGATGGAGGGAGCTGGGGTTGAAGAAAGGATGGAAGGTGAGGAGAGATTACGGAGCGCTGGCTGATTGTTGATGGAGGGGCGAAGAGAAGCCTCGACACAACCAAGATGGTTTCAATGTTTGAGGCCGAGGAGGTGCGAGGAGGAGTAGGAGAGG
Source organism: Brachionichthys hirsutus (assembly GCF_040956055.1). Lineage (NCBI taxonomy): Eukaryota > Metazoa > Chordata > Actinopteri > Lophiiformes > Brachionichthyidae > Brachionichthys > Brachionichthys hirsutus. The sequence continues at coordinate 2,468,416 of NC_090900.1, read as the reverse complement.
TGGGGAGGCGGGCAGGCCATGCATGAAAGCCGATGTCAGAAGCGTCCTGAGGAATCGCCGAGTGTGATGCCACCTAACGGGAAAGCGGAATACATGACAGACACGCACACACACACACACACACACACACACACACACTGACTGAATTTTCATCAAACCACCCTATGCGGCCTGATAACCGATCTGAACATGAGCCGCCGAGCTAATGAGTGATGCGACAGGGAGAAGTGAAAGCTAGCATCCTAGCTTTTTTTGGCGCGAAATGCAGACTCATCCTTAAAGAAAGAAACATGAGCACATTTTTGAGCGCAGATCTCACATCTCTCCGGCCCTCCAGCAAGCCGCACATCTAGCTCCGAGCCCGCTAGGACTTCAAAGAGCTGCTACAAAACGACCAGCCTCTCATTTTCCTTTCTCCTTTTCCTCACGCTCCCTTCCTTCTTGCTCTCTCACAGCACCCCCCCCCCCCCCATCGTATTTCACAGCACATAAAGCCTTAAAATGGCACATAAAACAGTTCATCTCTTTTCACTGTCAGCTTTCGAGGCTTAAAAAATTAAATATGTTTTACTGCAGGCACATAACTAAAACACAGCGATGGATAGAAATCGCCATAAAGGATTCAAACTATGCTTTCAATAAGTATCAGAGACTATAGAGTCGGGGATAGATCATCTAAAAAGCTAAAAATGGGATATTTAAAGCTTTATCTGTTGAAAATATGAGGCGACAGAGAAACTGTGGGATTGCTTGCTTTTGCCTCGACTATAAATTCCTCTGTGATGTCTGACGCTGGAGATGTGTGCAGAAAACAACACGCACTTTGTGCAGATGATGCACCAACACTGAAAACATCTTTAGATGTTGTGACCCTGGTGCTCAGGGTTTGCAGTAGGCAAGATGAAAACACCACAGAAAACCGACGCTGCATTCAAGGAAGCTTAAAAGCTGGCGAGACACAGGCAGCGGGGAAGTGAAGGAGGCGGGCGTGGTTTCAGATGCAGAGAAAAGTGGAGAGGATGGGAGAGACAGAAGCAGAGGAGGGAGAGAGGGTTTAAACTTCAACCCTGGAGTCACTGGGTTCGCTGACATTTGCACCAGGATCCGCCTCGCCGTTCCTCGCTGCTTTTCAGAAATGACACCTTCTCTCCTTTCAGTCCCCGAGATTCATTCTTCCTCCTACATTTTCCGCAGAGTGACACCATTCACGGTGTCGAGGGCAGGAAAAGAAAAGAAAATCAGAAAAGAAAACCAAATTGAATGAATATGAGTGATGCCTGTGCGGCAATTTTCCTGAAGATTCCTCTCATACGGCGTGCATTTTTATAGGAATTAACAAGGGGGGCAGGGAAAAGATGACAAGCAATTCATTTGAGCTGTCAACGTGTCATCTTCGGAACATTCAAGCCTCAAGTCAGCCGCTTGTATTCCCTTCTCTTGTGAAGGTGACCCGGGTCGTGCCCAGCTGACACAGCCCAGAATCAGTAGGTGAAGGCGCGAACACGCCACAGTGGGAGCAGCGAATGCAACACGGCGGTGGGAATAAAAGGGCAAAAGGAAGAATGGGAAGAGACGTCTGGCAAGAAAAATATTTTAAAAATGAAGTGTGAGAGTAGGACGGCGCAGAATGGAGCACCAAGGCCGAGGTTAAAAGAGAAGGGGGGGGGCAGAAAATAAAAAGAGGAAAACTATTAGAGAGACGGTAACCAGATGGGAGATGCATCAAAACAATATCCAAAGGCCAAAGGGAAAAAAAACGAGCGCTCGATGGACTGTTTCGCAGCAAAGCAAGGACAACGAACGACAGAGCGAGGAGTGAAAGAACGGGATGGCGGTCTGAATGTAAGGGTGAGAGCGGTCCGATGCGGAGGAGAGGGAAGAGAGCGGGACCTTTCCTCTGAGGCGACGAGCCGAGGGGAACGAGAGGCAGACAAAGCAGCGCGGCGCTCTCACGCGGCAGAACAAAGAGGAGAGGTGCATCATGGGAGTCTGAGCCTTACGCCGCCACCGACGCCATGCTGGATGAACAAACAAGCGTGAATCAGAGCTTTATGGTCATATGTAGTTTTGAGTGTAAATACTGTGAGAAGGAGGAGGATCAGAAATCCTGCATTAAATTCCTCAAGGGGGGAAGATAGAGAGAGGGAAAAATGACAGAAGAAAGAGAGGATTGGATCAACAATGGGGAGAAAGAGAAAAGGAAAAGGAGGAGGAAAAAATAACTACAGCGGAGAGGAGCGTTTTCTCCGTGAATACGAGCAGAGGTCGAGAGATGGTTGGTGATGGAAATAATAATATTTGTGTGTATCTTCAGAATAATATTGCCAATTTAAGCAGTTAGAGCAGAGTTGGCGGGGCGAATCCGAACTAAAAAATTATTTAGTCGCGGCCTCTAAAGTTTTACATCTGCACTAAAGCCCTTCTCGTCCTGCAGCGGGCCTCAAACGCCAGATCCACAGTTGATATCTGTGTAGTACTGTCTAAAGGAAGGAATAAAAAAAAAACCAAAAAACCAAAGTGATCAATGTGAGGAGGCACGGGGCGCTCACGGACAGGCCAATCAATGGTGGAAAGAACCTTGCCCAGGGCCTTATGCAAATGGGGCACGTCCCGTAACCTCGGGAGCGAACATGCGCATTAGATCAATGGGACGAGGGTAGAACCTTCCAGCGAGATCAGCCTCAGCCAGTAAATATGTAACGATGAATCCCTTCAGATTTAACTGAACTCAAATGAACTGCGATGAGCTTGGCTTCTTCCATCGCATCGCGGCGAGACGGACCCCGTGCCAGGAGAGGGGCGGTACGAGAGGGGCGGGGCAGGAAGAGCGGGAGGCAACAAAGACTTGATGCGCCGAGGACAGATGGATTTTTCACTTCCTCATCCCAACAGGAAGAGAAAAGAAACGGTGAGAAGAGACTTATTAATAGTCAACTCAACAATACGTTCAATCATGTCACCATGGTAACATCCTGGCGCTTTTGAGGCAGGAAAGACAAGAGTGGGTAAACTGTGATGACCTGGTGAGCACATGTTAGACTATTTAAAGCTGTCTCACCAAAATCTGCACTCTTCAGAACCGTCAGGTGATATTTAGCGGCGCCCTCGTATCGCTCAACCGCTACCACGGACCAATCAGAACCAGAGAATCACAGCTTCCTCTCCGTTAGCAGGAAATAATACAACTTCCTGAACAAGTCGTGGCAGAAGAAGAGTACTCAAACTGTTGACTCTCACTGAGAAAAACAAGGAGAAAGATGGAGAAAAGACGCATGGAGGGAGAAGGAGGGATTCTTGAACGGATGGTGATCCTGAAGGCTATCGACTGTTCCCGTCTCCGAACTCTATCCGAGAGCAGCGGCTCCATATCCGCCTCTGGGATGTTGGGTGCAATATAGGAGAGTTTGATCAAAACAAGGCGTCTATATAAGGAGAGTAAGATAAGTCGTGTGGAAGCAGCAGTGATGTATGGCACTTCCCCACGGTGGTTGGAAGCGTCTCAGATGGCCCGTCTAACCCAGACCCGTCCACAAGGGAGCAGAACAAGCACCGCCGCCCTTCAGCGAACGCCGAAATTATGAAACGTGAGAGAAACAAGAGACGAGTTAAGCATTTCCTACAACCCGATCCTCCTCTCAGGCGGCAAATGTAATCTGGAATTCAAAGATGCCCCTGAAACAGAGAGAGAAACGCCGACAAAGGTGAGAATAATGGCGACGCGTTGAAGGGAATACTCCACAAAGCCCATTGTGCCACTATCCTTTTCAGCAAGCAAACCCGCTGTAATTTGGTCGCCGTCATCTGCCTCCAGTCACAATGCAGCACTACAGCTTTGAAATGGATGGCAAATGAAGGCCATTTGTACATAATCACAGCAGATAGAAGAATTCAGAAGCCCTGCATTGTGCTGTGGAGGTGGAAAGAAAGACCTTGGTCTATCTGTGGCAGGCAGCGCAGCTCGGGTTTGGCGAGGGGAGGTCTTTTTTCTCCCTTCCAGAAAACAAGCAAATCAATTCAAATCAAATCAGCGCGCTATAGCCGTGACATTTAAACAGTTCAATTGACATCATTATGTTAAGAGAGCCGCGCTTCTAAGATGCCTTTTCATTCACAAAAGAAATTAGACGTCTATATTTCAGCAGCTTAATAGAGCAAATATGCTTATGGGCTGCTCTGAGGAAGAAACCGTGTCTTTTCACGGTGCAGAAAGGGCCGGGCATTGTCTGTCATTACGAGCAGAGCACAAAAACACAGAGAGGGATAATAGACATAATACAGACGCGGCTGGAAAACAGCGCCATTCACGATATGCACGCATTACAGGATACGCAGGCGTGCAAAACCAACGCGCATGCTTTCTCAGCAGTGATGGTATACAGTATGTCCTGAGGGCTGCTGTCCTGCTGTGCAGACTGGCAGGCACTTTTGTCACGGTGGTCCTTTTGTTTCACATCAAACAAAACACCACAGCTTTTGCATACGGCTCCACTAATTTCTGTGAGTGCGCCACAGCCATTTATCATCGCCTCTCACCCTCTCCTCCATCCAAACGTGGCTCTGATAGCTGCTCTCCGCACACCAAGCTGTTCTGCTCAGGATGATGCAGGCTTCTCCGAGCTACGGGTGACACACACAGGCATTGACATGCGCACACACACACACACACACACGCATGCAGGAAGCCGCACTGCCAGTACACCGCTTGCAAGCCCGGCAGCTATGGAGAACCTTGAGATAAAAACAAACCTTTTTCTCCATCGCCTCCAGAAGCAATAGACAGGCTAGCATTCAGAGTTCGAAGGCGGCCCGAGACGCGCATACAACATCAGACGGTGTGTGCGTGGACGGTTTCAAAACTGGGGTCATTTTGACAACAAATTAAAGTGATTTTGTGCTTGTGTTGTGATGAACTCAGGTGAAGGTTATGCTCGCCCTTTCAAAGAGATTTTCAGATAAAGAAGTGGAGCATGCATTGGGAAAAAAAAAAATTTTAAAGAGAAGATTTTAAAGATAAACTTTCTTTTTTGCTGTCTGACTTGGATTTAGATGCAAGAACTTCGATACGCGTTTTATGGCTGTGCATTTACAGAGAGACCAGACAGGGAGCAAAAACCACTGGAAGCAGGTGGAAGGGCTAAACACTGACATAAGAGATGCAATAAAAAACATCTGCGTGTCCTAAAATGACATTAAAATAACTGGAGGTGAAAGCAAATATGACATTTAATGAAAAACTAACAGTGGATGAGTGCAACTTCAAAATTTCTGAGTCCTACTCAAGAAAAGTCTCAAGAAAATCAGATAGACATACAGAAAGTGGTAAAAGAGCGAGCATCGGGGAAGATGACTTTATATTCTAATATTTAGAAATGATACAGAAAAGGTGCTGCAAAGGGAAGCTTCTGCACAGTGCTGTGTTTTCAGTGTGTTGCCATGTCGGTCACCTGCTACCCTCAGGGTCACCGGCCCTGTTTAAAGGGGGCAAAGGTAGTGAGGACGCAGAACAGGATATAAAGCAGAGTGGATTATGGGATGGCAATTAGGCTCAGGGTTCAGTATGTACAGTAAACTAGATTAAGGAGCGCAAACCCTGAGGCAGATGCAAACGCAGAAGACGAAAAGCAGTTACATCGCTCAAAGAGGTGACAGAAAGCAACCCGCGTTCAGGAAACTTTCAGCAGGGGAAGAAAGAGAGAAATAAAATGTACTTTTAATCCAAAAGCAATATGCAAATTCAGCATATTTTATAATCTTCCTATACCTCACAAAACAAAAGATGCCGTATCACGGCAAGGATAAATCAATCACTTTTTATACTTTTGAGCTACGTAAAACTAACTTCTCAGACTCCGGCTGATTCAGCCTCCAGTGCTTCATCTTTCTCATCCTACACACACACACACACACACACCGGTATAGCGATGAAGTCCACAAGGAGCGAGCAAATCCCACCTCGAGCATCTCTTCCCACATCTGACACGTAGCCACAACGCACAGACTCACACAGGAAGACATGAAACCAAGGACGACGGAGAGTTAAACGAGCTATATTCATTGCAGAAGGAAACAGATGGCACCATACAGAAAGTGTACAGAAAGGCATTCTGGAAGAATGCGCTGTACAGTCCAAACGTAAGCGGGGGACACTTGAGATCTGTAATCATGTTTGCGAGGGGCTGTTGTGGCGGCTGGCTGGTTGTATGGCGGACACCCACACATTTGTGTACAGGGAGACAGATGCATTCTTACATAAGAGTTTATATAAGGCTGCCCTGTCCTAGCCAATAAGAGAGCTCCTTTTTCACTCGCGAGTGGGAAGGTTAGTGCGGGTTAAACAACTCTTCCTCGACACCGCCGCTGCCGCCACCGCCACCACATTGACTCACAAGTCCTGGCAACCAGGAAAGATGGAAAGAAAGGCAGATTGGAGGGAGAACAGACGGCTTCATGTTCACCTCCGTCCTCTAGGCCTCACGCTAGGGCAAGGTTCATGTCCTGGAATATAGACAATCGCCTCTGTATATGCGATTCTAAAGGGAAAGACAGCCGCTCTAAAATCCAAGACACTTTGAAGGAACTTTAGGAATATTGGGTTAGGATAAGAAAGCAGCACGACTGGGAGAATCAAACCCACAACCCTGCTAGTTCCTTTTAAAACAGCACAGCTGACAGAGATGGCAAAGGAGGAGCAAACTGGCGAAGCCTGAAAGCAGATGTCTGAGGAGGCTGGAGACTCTGGTACAAGAAAAGAAAAACAGTGAATGGAGACGGATGGATGGATTCAGCGATGGCTCTAAATCATTGGGAGGGGGTGAGAAAGGGCACGAACCGTGGAGGCATAAGCAGCGATAGCGTGCGAGTCTTCTCCCTCATTCAAAGGCAGTTAGCGCCTCTTTGATGTGTCTGTAATTAGTCAAGACGCACTATCAAGTGTTTTTTAAAGAAATCAAATTGCAATGAAAGATTCGAGCGCCCCAAACAGGGGCCAACATGCTCCAGAGCAAGGGGAGCGAGCAGGAGGAATTAACGGTGGGCCTTTCTGATGTGCCTGATCAGAAATGTATTTATTAGCTGCTAAAGGGAGCAGTAATTAACCCACAGACAGCTTGTTTTCTGCCGGGTCCTCTCATGTGTCAAACGGTTCAACCCGCCAGGCTCCGCCCTCCACTCGCCTGCTCATGCGCACTCGCCTCCTCCTCCCCGTCCAGGAAGACCGCTTTCTCCTCAGTTACGTAGAGAGTGTGTGCATGATTGTGCATGCTTACGTATGAAGCAACATGAAAAAAAATGACCAAATAATGAGCAGGAAATGTACGGTAGCTGCTCTAAATCTTATGCTCTACATATTATGTGTTGTATGTATGTTCCAAACATCATGGCTAACTTGAACCTTTACGAGTTGCAATTTATTAGTGCAAAAATGTGAGGTTTTAGTCCTTTTAAATCACGTTAAAGACATAGATCTTGCGTTTGTATGACATATTTTAACAGTATATACATTTGAGAAGATTAAAAAGCAGAAAGATACAAGCTACCCGGGTACAAACATGACCTTCCTCAACCATCAGCCGTGATTCATAAAGGCTGGTCTGACACGGCATGAATAATTCTCCATGATGATATCTGTAGAATGAATTTTTATTAGGAAACACGAGTCATTAACAGACTAACAGACGAGGAATTAATGATTGATGCGTGATGCCGAAGCACGCTAGGAAATCACGATGAACCAAAGAGTAGAAAAATAAAGCCTCGACCTCCGAAGACTTCATATAACCCACAAAGACTCACTGTAGGCCAATTTAGTTGAAGGGTGCGGTTATAAAGCCAAGAGGCTGGGCAAACTTTGATTTTCACCCTCCCCTGTGCACCATTAATTCCTTCAAATCCACTTCCCTCCCACCATCCTTCAACCTATCCTCCGTCTCTCCTTACGCTGGGAGATCTGCATGCGCTGCAGCAGGTCTGCTCTAACAGTACCGCTCTTGTTGCATTGCCCTTCCTACATTTATTTATCCAGCCCTCTGCTTCCTCCTGCTCTCTTCCCCTTCTGGATCTGTAGCTGAAGTGGAGAAGCATGGATCCCATTGTTTAGTCTTCATATATATATATATATAAATATGCTACATGGCATTTATTTGTTTTGGTAATCATCCTTTACATTTAGGTGAACGGCGCCAGCTCTTCTTTGAATGTCCGTTTTGGACCTTTTTTATTTTTTTTATTTTGACGTTTGTTTTTATTTGCGTACCGATGTGATTTTGGGGAGATACGTGTCAGCATTATATTCATGTGATCTCCTTAGAATAAGAGCGTGAATGTGCAGATTGTTCAAAATGAACACATAAATGACTGGTCGCGCTGACAGGAGTTCTCTGTTTGTGTGCGCCAGCGTGTCTTTCTGCTCGTGGGAGGCAGGAAGGACAAGCAGAAAACCAAAACACTCACCAGCTCAACAAAAGACAGGCCTCCGTAGCTGTGGGCCATGATGAAGACATTCTTGGCTGCAGCTTTGGACACAAAGTGGTCCCACACGTACAGCACGTGTTCCTCCGAGGAAGCGTTTTCCTGCAATGCAAAAAAAAAAAAAAGGCACCTCTGATGTTACATCCGTGACAAAGAACGGATGGAAATCTTTGAAAGTCAAGCTGCAGTGCAATGCAATCGCCAAACACGCATCTGCCAATGAGAATAAAGCATCAATAGAGTCATCAAGCTCTTAGACATGCTACAGCAGCTGCACCCCGGAGCCAGCCTGACAACAGAGGTATGAAAGAGCAGCAAAAACACTAAACGTGGTGGCCGCCGGAGGTGATTCCTATTAACAGCCACGCTTCAGTAGATCAATAAGCCTTGCATATTGCAAATGCCCGAAATGTAAAACTCAATAGGCTGGGTGACGTAACGTTTAAATCTTAATTTGTACCCTCTTGCTGAATCGATGATCTATCTATACGCCAGTGGAAGCATAATGGGAAGACACGGAGGAAGGTCAAAGGAAAAAAAAAATTAGAGAGGAGATATACATGTGTGCATACAAAACACACAAAAGGCTTTTCTCCGGCTCATCTGCATGCACAGCAACACACACATCTGCAGGAACACACACACCACAGACTAGAAGACATGTTTAATTAAGCAGAGATATAAGCACTTATTCAGAGCTGGGAGGAACAATAGTTAAAGTACAGGCGAGAAAAGGCCATCCGTTAATGAACTTGTGACATCGATTCCGGACTTTGATTTCCTATCATGCTGTCTGCTTCACAACGGAAATCAACAACAAGCGTGCACAAGAGGCCGTGCTACGCACTGGGCTATGTCGTATTTACACTGGTTTCCCCATAAACCTCACTTTCACAGTCCTTCTCTGCCTGCAGTCTGGCATCGAGGCCAACCGGCGATCCAGTCACTCTGGAAGTCATGGCGCCGGTTCTTTGTTTCTCACATGGAGTCCTTCTCAGGTCATGTAAACTCTGGAGAAAGATCTCACTCGAGGATACTTTGATGGCGACTGAAGGGTGCCGGGGGGTTGAACCACCGACCTTCTCATGAGCGGAGGCCTGCTCTGCAGAGAGTCTCGTCTGAGGAAGTGTCTTCCCTGTTCCCTGTTAGCGTTTATAAATGTGTTTGCATTTTATCACAGAAAGACAACAATTACAAAGTTTGTTATCTTCAAGGTGATAATGAGGGCGTCTAAGACGTTCCAGAAAATACCGCTTAAACTTGAATTTCAAGGAAATGAATGCAGGTTTGTGTGTGTGTGTGTGTGTGTGTGTTGGGGATGGGGAGTGCTGGTGCTATCTGATGATTCACTGATGTGCGTTTTGGTTGCTCTGTTTGTCTAGAGGTAAATTAACCTGTCAGAGTGTTTTTGTTTACGGCTCGGCTTTTAGCGCGTGGTGGGGTGTGTGTGTGTGTCCTTTACGCACATCCGTTGCGCCTGTTTCGTCGGCCCGCCTCCGTCCATCACACCCCCCCCCTCCTCCTCAATCAGATTTCTCCTCCTCCAGGTCCATTCACTCCTCCATTTCCTGTTCCATCAACCTCTTCCATCCACCCTCGAGCGATCATGACTGTGACACGCAGCGCCTTTACGCGTTCGAATGTAGCACTTGCTTCATCCGTACTGCCGTGATTTTAAGAACCGCTGCCTGGCTGACGTCTCCGTGGAGTCGGACGAGTCCCCGAGTGCCCCCGACTCCTTCACCCTCACAAAAACACACAATCTCTGCCAACGTCCGCAGCGACGGGCGTCAGAGTGACTGACTACCTGGCATGGCGGTGTGCTGAATTATCTAAGCAGCATTTGCATATAGTTGTAATTATTTCCTGAGGTTAATTAGCAGCAGTGGAGCGAGCCGCCCTGCGAGACCAGCTTCCTGTCACCAGCCCTCGTGGAGAATCGCATCCCAACTGCACACCTGTTGCCAGCATCCTTCAGCCACGGCTGTCAAGGGATGTTGTGTGTGTGTGTGTGTGTGTGTGTTTACTGAATATATAGAGATCCATATTGTCCCCTCCAGAGAATATAAGTCTCAAAGCCAGACAGTCTCTAATGCTGACAGCTAACTATTGTCAAAGACAAAAATGCAGAGACGAGGAGCATCCAGTATATAAAGAGGTATACACTACATCTGTTTGTGTCTAACACACACACACACACACACACAGATAGTTTCGCCTGGATTAGAAGAAATATGTAGTAAAATCATTGCAAAAAAATTGGCCAAATTCCTGCTTCCTAATCCTCGCTGGTTGCGTATTATGACTTAAGTCATCACTAATTTTCTTATCCATCATCTACACAACGTTGTGCACGACTGTTGCTCTCATGTTCAATGTTTGCCTTCCATTTTCAGTTCCAAGAATGTTTAATCTAGCTCTTCCTCTTACTGTACAATAAAACATCTGCACAAATTTCCATGAAACACAGAAGTTGTCCCTTGCAACGCTTGCCCAGAGTTAATTCATTGTAATGAGGAGCAGAGGAAGAAGGGGGAGCAGAGGAGAGCGGAGGAGAGCAGAGGAGAGCAGAGGAGAGCAGAGGAGAGCAGAGGAGAGCAGAGGAGCACAGTGCAGACAGAATAACATCTCCAACGCCAACACAAACTCAGCGTCTGACCAACACAGGAAATGATGAATCTCCCAACATCAAGGCACTCTGACAAACAAGCACTCCAACCTCCCCCGCCTCTCCTCATCCTCATCCTCATCCTCGGCCATCCAAACCATACAGGACTTCAGAAAACTTCTGAAGATGCTGGAATTGGGAGATTTTTGAAGGATGTGGAGCAGAGGGAATCCGGTGGACAGCCATTCCAGTTCATACATGGCGTAACGGAATCCTCTAACAGCCTCATTGGGTTTCGGATCGGCTTCATTGTTCAAGGGCAAAATAATTCACGTAACTTTATTCAATGTTCTCCAGGAATTCTGGACTCTGACAAAGAGGTAGAACCAAATTCCACAGGAGCTTTCTCCCACTGACGGCAGACTCTGATGGGTGGACTGATCTTCATCTCACCACCTGCAGCAACGAGTCATTATATTTATTTTATGTCCCGATCAGCACGAAACAAGATGTTTTATATGGCCTAATGATTAAATATTAAATAAGCAATGTAGATAATGATGTTTGGCTTCAGAGAGTTAACAGAGCTCGACTGTGCGTGATTGAGTTTGCGTCTTTGCACATAATTTAAAACGTGGACCTCGACGACACCTGTTTCAAATTGCATCCTAATCAACGGCTGGGACATTTACTCCTTCGCTCGCTTTTTCCTCTCCTTCTTTCCCTCCTGTCCTCCTTCCTTCGCTCGCTTTCAGAGGCAAGCAGAGAGCTGAAGTTAGCTAGAAGCTGTCTGGCAGTTGATGGCTCTGCTCGAGTGTGTGTTGGGGGGGGGGGGGGGGGGTATGGCGCAAATTAGCAGGAGAGATGGGAAAATAATGACTGTGGCATTGTGGGTAATTAGCAGGTATAGTACCTATGGAGAGCTGGGAATATAATGATGTGAGAAAGAGACGGAAAAAAAGGGAGAACGAGGTGAAAAACGTGTGCAAGAATAACAAGAGGGGGGGAACTGTGTGTGTGTGTGTGTGCATGAGAGAGAGATGGAGAAATGTACATGTGAATGGAGGGATGCACCATATAAGGAGAGAGGAATTGAGCGAGCGAGGCGGAGAGAGAGTCTGACGTTCATGTCATCCCATGTGCAGATTAGAGCACTCAGACTGTATACAATAAAATAGCGTGACCTTGGAGGGGTCAGCCTGCTCTGACAATATTTGCCAGGGCATTGTTTCAAATCAATAACTCATTAACAAAGTACAAAGGAAGTTGCCGCGGATTTGTGAGATTCTTTATTAGAAAAGAGCGGCTGCGGGCCAGAAAGGTCATCGCTGTGACATCGCCACTCGCCTCGCGCTGCCGCCCGGATTGTCAGGTGAAATTACTGCGAGCCATTAATTGACACAAGGCAAAGGAGAGCGGGCAGGCAGACAAGGCTGTGTTTGTTCCCGGATGACCCTGAGGTGCTGCTTGTGTGTGTGTGTGTGTGTGTGGTTCTCAACGTCTTTATTTGGGTCAGCCTGTATCCACAACAGGGTCGTGTGCAGCGAGAGAGGGAGCTCGGGTGGAGGGGAGGTGTGAGGGAGGGCAGGATGGATGTGTTTGATGGTTGACCTGACTAGAAGATTGGGAGCAGGGATCTGAGACCAGCTCGCACTGGTTCTGCCGTGAGCAAACACACAAACACGCGCAGACGTTGTGTGCCAGCCGGGGAAACGAGTACAACACCAAACGCGCTCGCTCCTCTTAAAAACTTCATCAATTCAAAAAAAAGAAATCGCTGAAGTTAAAACACGTTGGATTTAAACATGGAAATAGATCGGGTTTAAAACATTTTTACACTCGTAACCACCCTCGCACAAGACAAAGGCGGCAACGAGCCAATCTGCTCCCTGCAGCGAGCAGGTGAGCCCGCCCTCTAGCCTCGTCCGTTGACCTCTCTCTGACCAGGTTCAGAGGTTAATCAAGTCCCTACCTGTCCTTGGACATGCCGAGCTTTACTTCCTGGCACGACAGCGGGTCAAAGGTCAAATAAACCCCGTCTGTATACTTGCTCGCCATCCACAGATTGGGGCAACGGGGTGAAGGTGACAAAGAACAAAAAAACAGCCCCGGTGAGAAACACCGTAGCTCCGCGTCGAATGCAATTAGCGGCGTGTCTTAATGTTTGCATCCGTGTGAACACGAGGAAACAGGACATCATCTGCTCAACAGACAAGAATCTGGGCGACTGCAGCTGGGAATAATGGGTCCAAGAGAGAGGCAAGGCCTAACTAACGGATGCTCCTTCAATCAGGAGACACTGTGTGATAGATCAAGCCCCCCCCCCCCCCTCTCTGACACAACAAAATCCAGAGACCGTGTTGCTCCGGAGAGTCCCGCGTTAGCACCGAAGACGGAGGCAACGCTCTAAATCAAGGGCATGAAACAGCAGCTTCGGTGGAAACACTTCTGGAGTGACGCCACAACATGTTTCCGCCATCGTCGCGCAATAGAAATCAAACATGCTCTTATTTCTGTTGAATGGAGTGAAGAAGAACTAACGCAAGGCATCCACATCTACACTGTCAGACCTCCTCCTCCTCCTCCTCTGACATTTACTCAAGGTAAAGCATGAAAATAAAAAAGAGAGAAGGGGAGGAAAGTATTCCAAATCATTTATAAAAATATAAGTGGTGCTCAAAAAGGCGTAGCTCTGTGTTTTGTCCCCTTTGCTCTTTTTTTCCCTTCTTCTTTCCAGGGCCGGCCGGCCTAATCCCAGCCAACCAGCCTTGGGTGAACTCTTTGGAAGCTTCTTAAGCCCATGAATGTGCCTTTTGTTCCTGCCATTCCTCCGCTTGGCTGACAGAAAATAGCTAACTGGATTAGTGCTAAAATTCAAAGTAAAGTGAACTCCCAAACTTCTATATGGCAAAGTGCTAAGAGAGCATCCCCCCCCTCCCCTCCATCAACTATCCTCATCAGCATCCTCCCCCCGCCCCATCAGACTTTCTATATCGTTCCATCCCTCCCCCCTCCCCTAAACATAACCCGGTGGTGTGTGATCTGGAGGAGAGGAGAGGGATTAGATAAGGTTGAGAGGTTGCACACTATGAACCCAGGGCTAAAAAGTGAGATTCCTAAAAGCAGTTAAGAGCTTATTAATGTGTGTAAGGAAGCGTAATAATCAACTCAACTCTATCAGGGGCCTGGTGTGTGTATATAAATGTGTGTGTGTGTCTGTCTTTGTGAGTCGTGTTGTAGGAAAAAAGAAATGCACAATGCGATTTTGCGAATCTCGCCCCCAAAAAATAAAGGATTTGATTTTTCTCTCGGAAGAAAAGTTTGATTTCATGACATTATGAGTAGAAGATGTGTGTGGTGTGTGTGTGTGTGCGTGTGTGGGTGTGTGCGCGCGTGTGAATGGATGTGTGCAGGTGGTCCGACAGCTCAGTGGGAGTTAGAGTGTGAGGTGTAGTGAATAAAAAGGTTTGCGTGTGCATGTGAGTGCCTGTGGAACGGCGTTAAAAAAAACAGTTCTGTTAAAGAGGTTTGATTTGATTCACCACCCACCCCGACACACAGAGGTGAGACACACACACACACACCCACACACACACCTACACGCACACATATACACACGTCAAAACCTTAGTTCCATTTCCACCTCCTTTAAGCTTTTGTCTCCTGGTATGTGTGCGCCTTTGCATCTTTGTGTGTGTGTGTGTGCGTCCGAGGCCGACAGAGGCAGAGAGCAAAGCCGTGCAGGAGGAGGCGTGGACGATAGAGGTGAGGTCATATGTACTACCGTCCTGCTGACTTCTGGGTCAAAGGTCAGAATTCAAGGGGCACCGCCGCTCTCGCTCATTAATCTTTATCCTGAGTCTCTCCATCTCTTCATCCGAGGACAAGTGAGTCTGACTGGAAAATCTAAACCGTCTACATGGCCCCTACTTTTTACGGCTAATGAGGATAATGTTTTGTTATCCTTCTATACGTCTCTAAGTTTTAAAACAGTGAATAGTTGATTGTCAGTACCCCGCCTACACATCCCTACACACGACACGGCTCCGGTGAGCTTGATTTACTTATCTCGACAGCCCCGACTTCCATCTCTTGGAGTTTTGACATAGCAAAGGCTGTTAATCTGAGCGGCACCTACCCAGCATGCATTGTGCACAATTACAATGACATTACATTAAGTAATTACACGACTTACAACACGGGCCTCACGTCAAATAGTGTGAAATAAGCTGCATGCGAAGTCCTGCGTGATCTGACACCACTGGCCAAATAAAATGAAGACAGTAGATGAGGGCTTAAAATCCCTGCAGCCTTCATCTTAAAAAAACATTAGTAAATAGGAGCTTTTATAAAATAACAAAAATGAATGTTGTTGTTGTGGGTGAAAATGAGGCATCGTGGAGTTTGATTTCTGCTCACGTTAGTTGTGTTTGTTTTCAGAACGAAATTAAACATATGCAAAAAAGAGTGTCCTTTGTTTAACCACAAGGTGGTTAAGCTAGGTGCCTCAAGCGTGGTGTGCGTGTGTGTGTGTGTGTGTGTGCGCGCGACAGAGTCAGTGCAGTATGATAAGAATGTTGCTGTGTGTTTGCAGAGTGTGTGTTAGACAGATAATAATCCCAGCGGTCAATAAAGAGTGAAGGGCCAGAGCCGCGCTGACCAGCCCACCGTCTGAGAGAGAAAGAGAGTGAGAGAGGGAGAGGGAGAGGGAGAGGGAGGTAGCCATGTGGTTAACACTCGCTCACTGAGAGGCGACTGGAGCCCGGCCAACCTCTTCACACACAGGCTGACCACACAAGAGCCTCTCTTTCTCCCTCTGCCTCCCATCCTCCCTGCATCCCTTGTTACCTAACGTTTCCTTCCCTAGCATCCTCGGCTAGCTGCCTCCCACCTTCCTTCCTTCTCCTCCCCCCTTTCTGCACCATCTCGCCTCTTTTGTATCTTCCAAACATGGCTGACTTCTTCACTCCCCATTTTCTCACCTACGCCCGGCCTCTCACCGCCGCCTCCGACCTCAAACCGTCACCCTGTCCACCTCCCTCGTCATGCTTTCGATGAGAATCTACACGTCCCTCGCTCTATCTTCCTTCTCCGTGTCTCCTCCCTCCCTCCATCCCTTTGTTCCGTCCTCCCTCCCACTCCGACTTACCCGTATGGGGATCCGTTCGGTCTCCGTCTCTTTCTGTGGGTTGCGGTACTTCTCGTAAAATTCTCTCTTCTTTTTACCCTCCTTATCATCTTTGCGTTCCCTCTTTTCGGCGGGTTCCTCCGAGGGCTCGGCAGGAGAGGGAAGAGGAGACGACTTGGCCGGCTTCTCCACCTCTCGGTAGTTCTCGTTGGGGTTCAGCACCATCACGCCATAGCCTTCCTGAAGCACACGTGTGTTTATCAGCATCACATAACGGTCATAATGAGCATTTAACCATTTGAGATATTCATTATTCACTGATTTGACTACACAGCACAATAAAAAAAAATATTTGTTATCATAAAGTGCTTTAGAATATATATATATATTTTTTAAAGGTGTGTGTCCAGAAAAAAAACAAAAACGCTGAGGTTCTTTTTTCCTTTTAAGATGTTTGTAGATTATTTTTACTTCTTTTAAAAATGCCTTATTGAATATCATTCAACATATACAGTATTTTTAATTTTTTATTCATGTTTGTTTTGCTCTTTACTTCCAGATATCCACTAAATTAACACAAGACCGACTCGGGAAAGACGCTGGAACAACAACCAGATAATCTCTGACAAAATAAATCTCGGGAAATTGGATGTGGTCACGGATCCCGACGGTCCAGAAAGATCATGGAAGGAAAATAATGAAAGGACCAAAAAAAAGAGATGAGATGCAAAAGCAGAGAGAAAGGCAGGAAAGAGACAGGAGGGGAGTGCGACTGCAGGGATAAATCTGAGGAGTAACTGGGGGATTGGAATTCAGCGCTGGTGGTTTCAGTCAGTGAGCAACATTTACTGACTCCAAAGGCCACATGTCACTTAATACCAAACCCAATCGATCCCGCCATCACTCAACGGAAGAGGTGGGCAGCGACTGCAGACGTACCTGGTGTCCCTGCGTTTGTGTGTGTGTGATTTAAAACCTCAAAAAGCTGCTTTTAAAAAAAAGCTGATAATTTTACATAACGACTTCTGAATAATTGGAAGCGGCATCGGGACGCGGCTTTAAAAAACATTTCACGATGGAAGAATGACACAGGAAGGGGGGGGGGGGTCACTGTATATAGTGGAGGGAAGGATGTTTTCTCATAGCCTTTAGTCATTTCTTAAACTTGGGGCCCATTTTAATTAAATGTGTTTATTACCTTAAGCACTCAAAAAGACGAAAGCAGGAAATGGAAGGATTCCTGTTTCATTTTGGTTGTGCTTTTTGCACACGACCACACCCCCCATTGTGAGTATGCATGCACACCAAAACCCATATATGCATATAACGCACACACATGAAAGACGCACACTGAGGAGAAGGAAAGTCAAAAGGACCTACAGGAGATGTGAGAGGCGGCGGCGCTCAGCTTGCTCTGCAAAACGCCATCACACTCAAACTGTCTTCTTGAGGCGGCGTGTCTCCTTTTCCCGTAATAAGTGTTAACACAACGCGCTCGCATGAGTGTGTCCCTCCTGTGCCCGTCCAACCTGCCACACACCCCTTTCCTTTAGCACCTGCCGTGTGTTGACAACAGCAAAATGACACTTTCTCGCTTATTCAGATTTTCAAAATGAGTCCGACTCTCTCTGCACGCCTTCCTCCGGTGGACGGATCCATCATGTCAGACACATACGTGCAATTGAAGATGTTTAACCTAAGAAACGCTTTATGGATGCGTTCATAGACCTGAGTGGGGTCCGTCACCCCCCCACCCCCCCCCCCCCCTCCCCACGCAGATGTCGCTTTGATATTTGCACAAGCAAGTGCAAAAAAAAAAAAAAAAAAGAGACGGCAAGGAGGAAGCGATGAGAGATTTAGAGATGATGAAATAACAGAAAGATGGATGGAGGAGGAAGGAGACACCAGCTTTGTGCCACTGCCCACTGGTGGCAGCCTGATAAAATAACTGACGAGACCAGTGCAGCCAGTGGCAGCGGCCCCAGCAAGACATAAAAAAAATCAATAATGTGTTTAATGGGATATTGATGAATAAAATGTTTGTATTGACAAAAAAAATTATAATAATGAGTGGAAAAAAGCACGTTGTGTTAATTTAATATCAGCAGGAGAACAGAATAAAAAAAAGATTTGTGTTTCTTTTCCTAAAATCCCGGTTCAGGACAGGAGGACAGGAGTTAGCGGTTTAGCGACGCTGATCTGCGTGTTCTCGGGATAACCCTTCCTGTCCCCCAACCCTTAGTGGTTCGTAACCCGTCCTGGCCTTAAGCAACCTCGAGTGGCCCCCGTCCTTACTCTGAGTGGCTTATGGCCCGTCGGAGAGGCTAACCGGGCTAACGGAGCTAACCCTTTCAGCTGTCCAGTCACCCAGAAGGACATCGCTGTAAAGGCGACCAGTGTCCCCCGGCATACTAAGTCTGGAGGAGCGGGGGCCGCCAAGTTCACCTCTATGTCGGAAACCATCATTTATTTGAACACTGAGAGGTCTGTGTCGGTGTCAGGACAACACGCTCTCCCTGCCCAGACACTTCCTCTTCAATTCAATTCTTCTCTCCATCAACCCCAATGTACGACTCCAAGGGGGGGGGGGGGGGGGGGGTAGGTTTCTTAATATTTAAAATAAATAACTTGAATTCAAACATGGTAATTTTACAAGAGGACACATTGCTAGTGGAATCGTCTGCAACGTAATTAAAAGTGTTAGAGGAAAAATAATATTCAAATTAAAGAGTTAAGTGTTTCCTCAAATCCCACAGAATTTCTCCCATAGAGCTAAAGTTTTATCGTCTTTAAGTCTCCAAATCTCTCCATACATCCTTCTAGAGAGTGATGTCCTTCGGTGTGTGTGTGTGTGTGTCCAGCTCACACACACACACTGGACACACCTGCTAAATGGGATCTTTGTGTTGTGACGCGCTGTCAAAGTGTGAATCTTACACAAACGCACAGCGCAAACCTTGGGTCACCCCGCTTTTTATGTCACTAAATCTCTAGCTCACACGTTTCTAACATTGGGTCACTTTGTTTTGTCCTACAATCACACACACACACACACACACACACGGTCTGGTCGCGTTGGGTCAGTGTTGTCTTTCTGTTGCGCTGTGCAGGCTAAGTCTCTTCCCATGCCCTGTAGGTGCCCCTGTGGCACCGCCACACTGAGCCCCTGCCCCGGGGGCCAGCGGTCAAGAGGGTCGGCCCCCGACCCCCCGTCACCCGGCTCTGGATGCTGCTTAGCACTCCTTTGTCGGGCTGTCCCGCAGCAGATAGCACAACAAAGGGTGCCGCTGCTACGGAGACCAGGGCTTGCATCATCACCGTGATGAAGCCCTTCATTCGCCACCGCCCGTTCTCCCCATCGGCAAAACTCTTTCATTTAATGCACCTTGCTATCCTGAAAATAAAAAATATATGAAGCTTGAAAAGAACAATTACTATAAAATTATCATACAAGCGTAATTCATTGTCAACACGCTTTGGTTGACTCCTCACAGCAAAATTAGACGCTCTAGAAACGGACCATTATTCCCCCCGTCCAGTCCCGTTACTTGAAAAGGAAGCAGACGGCGTGTTTGTCTGTCCCCACCCCCATGTGGACGAGTATACAAGTGTGAGGGAGAGTAAATAAGATGTCCCTTAAAGACAGCAGCACCTCCACGCTTTCCAGAGGCATTGTAATGAAATGAAATGTGTCTAATACGGCGGAGTGGGAGAGCGAGGCGGCCAGACTGAGAGGCTGTTTCATCGGCGAAGCTTTGATGTGAGAGCTCTCATGTCGTGAGCAGGGCTTCGGGCACAGGGAAAAGGACAGCACTTGACAGGTACAAAGCGTGGCTGATAGAGGTCGCGGGTGCACGCGGTGAGGGAAGTGAACAGTGTGTTCGTGTACATTTGAGGTTTTATCTGCGCCGGCCGCTGAATAGCTGCATGCAAATGCTCTCTTGCTGTTGTATTCCGGCGTATTTGTGCACCTGTGTAGGCACAGAGCTTAAGTTTGAAGAATTAGAAGACCCTCTGGAAGTGACATTTTATCACAGGAAGAGTATTTTATTTATTCATTCTTCTCTCAGGGGCTGTCGGGATCAGAGCCAATGGCGTTGCCTTTTTCCTGAGCGAGCTTCGCTCCGTTTCCTGATTCTCGGCAACGCTCGGCTGCCGATTCGCTGTCGAGGCTTGACTGGCAAGGGGGGGGGGGGAGAAGGGGTCGCCCGGCACAGCTCGGCCAATAAAAAAGGAGAAGGGGAGGGACGTCTCAAGGCTACAGTTGGGTTTGAAAACCGAACGAGGCAACAATGGCCGACCGGGAAAGAGAAGGGAATAATTGAGAGGGGGTTAGCGGCTGAAATACGAAAGAAACCGTCAAATACAAGTGAGAATCAGGAGAGAGGACGACTCAGAGGGTTCCGAGGTAAGAAGGAGGTAAACGCTGTAATAACCTGTCAGGGCCACCCTGCTCTCCGTGACCTTGCCTGTCTCCAGCTCAACATGAGCTTTTATTTCCCCCCCCCCCCCCCCCCCCCCCACGCGGGGCCCCTTTATCCATACGATCCCCATCTTTTCTCTCTCTCTTTTCTCACTCCCCCTCTCCCGGAGGCTGAGATACCACACAGATCGCACAGCGATGTCAGATCAAGTCACGGTGCCCCCTTTCTCATTTCGACACAGCACCAGACTGTGACGCCTCCCCGTACCCACGGCGAGAAGAAGGGTGGGACGAGCGGTTACTGTACACCGGGGCGACGGAGACGTGTGGATCTTAGGGTTTTGACGGCACTGTCATCAGGCTGTCGGCGCAAAAAAATCAATCATCCTCTTGATCACCAGGAATACCCAGGAGGCCGAGCCCACGCTCCCGCGATGTTGCTAAATATTGCCATGCGACAATAAAATGTAAAGTTTGATGACGGAAATAACAAAGACACAGAGAATTAAGTTGCGTAAAGCGGAAGAAACGAGATGCAAGCGCTCAACTTGCTCTTTTTGATTCCATCCACATCCTTGTTGTGTTTGCGTAGCAAAAATGAGCTTCATCTCCCCATCTGTCCTCCGAGTTCACTTTAAAACAAATCACCCACTGCAAGCGTTTCCTGCTCTATTAAAGAGTCAACATTTAATTAAGCTCCTGATTCGACTTTTCCCTTCAAGTTCAAAAGAACTGTTGGCGTTTGCACTCCGCTAATGTAGTCGTAGCCTAATTTGATCCAAGCAAATAAACCTCTGTGGTAATGATTGTTCATTTTTCTTGATCTTAATGAGCCCAAATACTTCAGGTCAGAATAAGATGCTAACCTTTACGAGCGATTGTCAAGTAGCTGCGACTGTAATAAGCAGAGGCATTTTTAACCTTGGCATGAATTGTCTGGGCTCATTTTGGATATTGTTTATACCCGGAGTTGAATATTTATAGACGAGTTCAAAGTGGAGCAGTGGGGTGGAGGAAGCGAAGAGAATAGCACAGCTTCTGATCCCTGATGCCTCAGCTTCTTTTCATGCTCACATTTACATTTCTTTCTTTCCGTTTCTCTTTCCTTTTCTTTTCTTTCCCTTCCCGTCTCGCTCCTCCAGATCCGTCTATTTTCAGCACCTTAATGACAGGATAGATGCTCAAAAAATAAATAAAATAACATGAAATACCCGCCAAAGCTGGTTTAAGTGACGATTATTTACCGATATCGCTGTGTTCCGGTTGGTATTCATGTTCAGGGGCTGCTTCATCCGATCGCAGCGTGATGCACGCAGAGGGAGGAGCAGGGTTGGGGGGTGGGGGTCGTTAGATTGGGGGGCGGATGAATCATTAATCACCGTCCAGGTGGAAATTGTCAGAGCTATCGATTGCACAAGCAAATGTTACACAAGTCATTTGTCTTTGTGTGTGTGTGTGTGTGTGTGTGTGTGTGTCACAAAGTTTACGCTGATATGTCAGAGCCGTCTCTCCGGCGATCAGCCCCGCGGTCAATGAGAGGGATCCAAATTAAACATATATAAATGTATGTTTTAATGTTTAGCCATTTAAATTCAATCTTTAACAAACTTAATAATACTAAAAGTAATCTCTCAGCCAGAAGGGTTGCTGGCAAAGATCATCAAATCAGTTAAGCACGACAAAAGAATGATACTTCCAGTAGGCTTTAATATCACCGCGCTCACACGGCGAAGGAAATACAGTAAGCAGGAAGAGTCGGCAGCCCACAGAGGGAAAGCTTTGGGGAAATAAATACAGGAAACCCATTCTGACGCCGTTAGCATTTTGATTTATATATTCCATATTGTCTCCCCTAAGCATACACATGTATTTTTAATGAGGGCACAGAGAGATATAGATCATGGAATGATGGGTGCCGCCCTGCCCTCCTGCCTAACTATTTAATGTATAAATCAGGGAGAGAGGTGAACAGAGGAGGAGGAGGAGGAGGAGACACCACAAAAAAGAGCTAAGCTAGGATGAGTGGAGGCATCCCAGGAGCGGTGTCAGGAAGGCCACCGTCGGGCTGGGCGAGGAAGGTGGAAAAAGGAGCGCCGAGCACAATGGGGGCGCGACGAGGAATAAGTACGGCGCTAAAAATTACGATTCTATCGATGATGAGTGTACAGAAATGAAATCGCCTCTTCTAAAGCTCATTTCTTATTATTTATACTAAATAAGGAATCTGACGGTAAAATATCCCACAGTCAATGAAGCTAAAAGGTCTTACGGAGCATCGCCGCCGATGAATGATCCCACTTCACCATCTGGACAGGTAGTTAGTGCGTTAACACACATGAACACACACACACACACAGTGGGTACAAGCAGCCCGGCCATATGTGCAGACTCAAGCCGGCCGGGGTCAACGGTAGGACACGTCTAAACACCGTAGACACGCAAACACATGTATGCATGCATATGCATGTGCCGATAAGGTCAAATAACCCACGAGTAAAGCGGATGTTCAGATCCGTTGGCATTACATTTAGATCAATCGCGTTCATTTCCTGACATGAAGGCGGGATCATCCGCCAGTAAACGGCACCGGATTGGTGAATAATGACACCGAGCTGTTGCACCCAAGGTATTAATCTTCCTGAACATCACAGGCCAACTATGACCTTCACGGGTTAAAGGTCAAAGAGGAATCCCTTCACCCCTGCCCTGTTATTGTGACCTAGTGGGGAGAGCAGCAGAGAGAACCGGTGGTCCTGTCGACAGCGGCGACTGTTGCTATGCAAAGTGTGTGTGTGTGTGTTTAAATGTCATCTCAAAGGAGGTGGAATCTGTTCTTTTATGCGTGTAAAATATTCATTTGGACCAGCTGTGGTATTTCTACACAGAGTGTGTAACAGGCTACTATCATGCAAGCGGCCGTAAATCTGACAGCCGCAGTATCGCCGCAAAAGACAGACAACCGCAATTACACAGGCGCGCTCCGAGAGTCCAAGAATCTAACCCGTCTAAGTGGAGCCGCGCCATAGGTCCGCGAGTTGGGAGGGGGGTCACCGCAGCCAATCACAGGCTGTGTTTGAAGCGTGAAGGGTAAACACTACGGGCGCTCGGTCCTGCCATTTTATTCTGCTTATTTTCACAGGATGTAACCTAGAAAAGAGGTGTCGGAGAACACGGCGTATCCGTGCGCGTTTTCCATAGTGTCATTACCACACGGCGGGTTTATGCATCACGGCACACACACACATGGGGCTACGCATGTATGTTGGAATCCTCTTCATCCTCTCTCCGTACGGACAAACACACATGGAGAACGTCATGCTGTGGCGGCTCAGGAAGCCATGCGTGGAGCAACAGACATTTTCCTATCAAGCCAATGTAGCCTTCAAAAACGGTTGAAAGCAATTTACCACGGAAAGCGGCTGTAACCCCCCCCCCCCAGCCCCACCTCCGCCACAACCCTCACTAGAAACCCTTTCAAATCGACCGCTTTTTTTTTTAAAGGCCACCTGTTGTCTATTATTTTTACATACTGCTTTTCTCATAAATCATAACATTCTGTAATTAATCAAGCTGTCAAAACAGGGACCGGGGGTCACCTGGAGGGGTCGGAGGTGGTCGCAGGGCCGATGGAGGTCAGGGTCACACCGCATTCCTCATTATCAAGTTGGGATGGGAGAGGGGCCAGGCAAACAAAAGCGAAAGCAGATGGAGAAGGGGAAGGGGGGGGGGGTGGAAAAGAGAGTTAGAGATCCAGAGAGAGAGAGAAAGAGAGATATTGACAAAGAAAAGTGAAAGAAGCTGTCAGCTGCCTACAGACAGGGGAGGCAATTCTGAGGAGGGAAACATCACATAAAGAGGTGGAAAAGAGGGAGGAGGAAAAAAAAGGAAGGACATGAAATAAGAACAAAAGATACGTGCGAGATGTTTCTACTGTACGGACCTGAGAGCGGCTGCAGAGAGGAGAAGCCGAAATGGAGGAGGTAGGATGGTGTGGCTTCCTCGGTGCGAAAATAGGGAATCAGCTGTGGAAGTATGATTGTTATCTCATTCGGTGTGTGTGTGTGTGTGATGAGGCAGAGTGATAGCTCTCTCAGAAAAGTGTGTATCAGTGTCTCAGTGGGTCGAGAGCCAGTTCAGAGACAGGACCACGGGCCTGGAGTGGGCATGTTACAGACTCCACAAAACACACTGCTGATTAGATCACACTGATTAGACTGGTACACAAACATCCTGAAGGATTGTGGGTCTGATGACAGGTTCATGCATGTGACAGTGGGAGTATGTCACATGCATGAGCAGCAAGATGCAAACAAAAGCCGAAATGCTCCGACGGACGACCGGAGAGAAAAAACAAACAATTTAAAAAGTGCAAATGCCGCGGAACTCCTTGTGCTGTGTTCGCGGCCCCCTCCTCCCCGTTGTGGCGCTCGAATTCTCAGGCGTGGCTCGCTCTATCAAAAACATCACTCTTGAATGAGACGCCGACCATTGCGAGAAATTAGCTGTCACCCTTTCCTCAAAATCTTTGTTAATCTTGTTTCCAGTGTTTGCGGATTTATCAGCACATGCATCAATGTCAGCTCCTTGGTTACTGAGCCGCAGTACTTGGGAGAAGATATAATTAAAAATGTTTGGGGCGTGTGGGGGGGGGGACTGCTGAGGAGTGCTAGGCAAGATGGGGCAGGGGGGGAAGGAGGAGGGGAAGGTCTGTTGAGGAGGAAGGTGAATTCTTCCTTCAGTCTCATCGCTTCCCCCCCCCTGGGAGCCCGTGGAACGCGGAGCCGGCGATAACAGACAAGCGGGTTGGGCCGCCCCCCCCCCCCTCTCTCCGGTATCACTCGGGTCAGCATGTGCTGCTATCTCTTTAATGGCGCTAGCTCCTCTGATCTGGCTGCGGTCAGGAAGCTAGCCTCACTGTTAACAGCTGCTTGACACAGTGGAAAACAACAGGCAAACGCGGGCGCCACGGCCACGCAGGAAGTCTTCGTTCGGTGAATGATGTGAAGCAAAGTCGCTTTGGAGAGATCCACGGTGAGTAAAATCAGGATAATTTGAGCGTCTGCTTGTCCGTTCACCGACTTAAACTCCAGTTTGACATCTGGCGTCGCAGTGATGAATTACACTCATCCACCACAGCTCGATCTCGATATGTCTCCAGCGTGTGGCTTCTGGCGAAAGCATCACTTCCCCATCCAGCTCGCGTCAAAGGGAAACGGGGCATCGGAAATTCCCGGGTCCGAGTCCGCCCCGGTAGCTCGCTGATGCAAACGTACACCGGGCAGACACGCCAGCGCGTCCCCGCTGGGAGCGCGGTTGCATTTGCGGAGACAACCTGGACAACCCAGCAGGATTCAGGGCCCGGGGGGGGCGGACAGGACTCTGGCCGGAGATGTGACGGGACGATGACAGACATGTTTAAAACATGGCGCATAAATGGAAACCACTTGTGCGATGACACCAACCACAGCCTCTCTCTCTCAAAAGGCTGGGGTGTCAACAAACTCATCAACCACGCACCCTTCTGTGTCTTTCACAAAAATTGGGCGTCTCTTTCTTAGCATCCTTGTGGGTAATATGTAAAGCAGGATTTTAGTGGAGGCACCACTTGAATTTTCCGGCAACCCCAAGGTGAAGGCCTTCAGGCTTCCTCCGTCAGTATAAACAGGACCCGCCTGATTCAATGTGTCAGCACTCGGAGAAGATCTTTGCATCCACGC
The DNA here is from genome assembly GCF_040956055.1 of Brachionichthys hirsutus. Taxonomy (NCBI): domain Eukaryota; kingdom Metazoa; phylum Chordata; class Actinopteri; order Lophiiformes; family Brachionichthyidae; genus Brachionichthys; species Brachionichthys hirsutus. The sequence goes on along the minus strand of NC_090900.1, from coordinate 2,442,074 downwards.
TTACAAATGTTCCTCTCCAGCTCTTCTCCCTCCCTCTCTTTCTCCTCCATCCAGACCTCAAAGTGCAGTCTGGCAGGTTTGGCCGGGAGGTCGCGTATTCCCCCTCTTCATTAGCGAGAAAATGGACTCTGGTAAACGCTTGTTAAAGCCCTTACCTACACTCCCCCAGTTAATGGGAGTGATCCATTTGTGTCCGTTTCTGCCTGACAAGGCTTTACTGGAAGATTAATAGTGCGGTGTCAGGCCACGGCCACCCTCTGTCCCGTTCTCATTTCCTTTCTTCAGGGACGCACACATGCAATAATGGAGCCCCGTCTTTTTTTTGTAACGCCATGATTAGCCAGGGAGGGAGAGAGAAAAAAAAGCATAGGAATGAAAGAAAGACAGAAATGGACGGGAGAAAGTGAAGACAAAAGGAATATAAGGGGAGAGAAATCTTTCCATCGCGACATGGCACAAGCGAAGGTTTTAAAGTTGTGAATTATACGTACTCGACAATGGCGGAGTGACATTATCAATTAAACTCCATGTGGTGGCGAGAGAGAGATATAATGAATCACTTGAATATTTCCTCTATTTTTTAAGGGTGACTTTATCTTGGCACGATCCAAAGGTCTTAGAAAGAGCTGACGATGGAATGTGTGACAGAAAAAGAAAGGGAACGCCTTGGGAGAAATAATAGAAATAGAAAAAAGAGAGAAAAGAGTCCTTAAAGGGCCACCCAGGGTTTCGTCTATCACCCGGGCGCCCCCTGCCCGCCTCTGCTCCTTTCGGAGATGGCACTGTCAAGAGTTCCATCCCTTCGCGGGATGAACGGGATAAACGCTCTAAATAATTACACCGACATTGTCAGGACGTCTTTCCTGTCAGGGAAGAGGAATCGCGTCCAGCAGAATCGCGTCCAGGAGAATCCCGCGGTGTAATGGGACTTGAAATGTGCCGTGTAAACGCGGAATTAAAATCCAGACAAATATTATTTCTGATGAGCTTTTTTTTTTTCACCGTAGTGATTTCTCAAACAATCTGGTAAACACACAAACAGACAGAGACAGGCATCACCCTCCACCCCCCCTCACCGCATCACGCTTGGTGCCAATGGAGTGCAGGGTGTTTCTCAAAGGAGAGTATGGTGGGGATTGGGGGTGTCTCATTAAATTCTTGGGATTGTCTAATTGTCTTTGGTGGACCTCAGAGAGACTAGTACATTATACTCATTGCAATTAACTAAACAAAAGAGCTGAACCGCCCAAGCGCTGGGGACGAGGCTGGCCGGGGTGGGGGGGGCGTCCAGTCGGGACCGGGACAACAAAACACAAACACCAGAAGAGAGTGCAGTGGAACACTAGAGAAGAAGAGAAAAGATATGAAGGAGAGAGAAAAAATGAAGGGAGGGGAACGAGCAAGGACTCGGAGAGATCTTGAGATTGGCCAGATGTCAGATTCGGGTGGCAGGTCAGGGTGAGAGGGGGGTGAGAGGGGGGTGAGGCAAAAGAGGAGGAGGGTGTCTGTGCTCATTTGAGACGCACCTTTGTGCTGGACCTGTCTTGTTTACTGCACTACAGCTTAGCAGTGCGAGGGTCCTATTCAGGGTCCGGGCCTTTCAGGAGGTACTGAAGGAGCCCTTAAGCCCACTTAACTACCATTTTCACACACTCTGCCTACTCTCCTCTTTGTCCTTGCCTCCATTACATCAAACGCAGGAACAAAGGCGGGGAACAGAAACTGAGGCTGGCAGAATGGCGCCCATCACAAATATTAATTTGAAAAGGTGTTGGAGAGGAGAATCTACTTTTATGCACAAGGACAACTTGGGATTTCTTTTTTTCAGTACCTTGTCTGGGAGCTTTTTTTGGGGGGGGGGGGGGGGGGCTGCAATGAGCTTGGTTTTCAAGCTAAAGGGGAGGCTGAGGACTTGCAGTACAATTATCCAAGAATAAGGGGCTTGAGACGTGGCACACTGCTAAAGAGTGAGCACACACAAGCGCAGACACATGCATGCGCACTGCCTATTAAATGAGCTCGCAACATCAGGGCTCATTCACTTGCAGGGACTATTAGGCAGAGCGACAAACCCAAAGAAGACACAAAATGTGTGAAGAACCCGTGTGACTGCAGCGGTGAAAAAAAGATTTAAAAAAAACAACTACTGTTCTTCTGGAGAAAAATATCAATGATAAAATCCATTACAAAAGTTGCTGCACACGTAAATAGAAGGAAAGGAAACAAAATGCCATAAATGGACGTCTGAAGCAGCGATTTCTTCACATTTGATTTCAGTGTATTTTCTGGCAAGTTCAATGGATGTTTTTAAATCTGGCCTTGAATTGTCTGGTGGAAAGATATTTGTCTGAACCAGAAGTAATCCGGCGTGCGGCGCTCAAGTAATCCGGCGTGCGGCGCTCTTGCTATTAGCTCACGCAACGCATGCTAGTCGCGCACAAACAAGGTGCGTGCGTTTTCCCTGAAATTGTGATTCGGTTAGATCAGGTGAGAAAGAGGAGTGGAGTGAAAAGTTTGTGATTACGTGTCCGAAAAGTGCCTCACAAATACACACACACACACACACACGCATGCATGTGCACATTTCCCCAGTTCAAGCAGTCATGGCCAGGGAAGTACTGCATGTTGAAAAGCCCATCCTGTGCATGTAGATGGACTAATCTGCAGGATACAAGCTCTGCACCCCCCCCCCCCCCCTCATCTCTGCACACACACAGGGTCCCGCTGCTGGTCAGACCAAACCCTGACCCTCCATGGATCTGGCTCTCACCCAGATACTCTGGCTGACCCCACAAACATGTGGTTAACTTGGGCACGGCGGACCCTCGACTCTCAGGTGCAGGGTGGAACTGGGTGGTAAAAACATGCAGAAGCAGATGGAGAGAGATGAAGAAAAGCAGAGCCGCTGCCCCAACCTGCTTCTATAAAGTAAATAGATGAACCCATAAATGCACGAGGGAAAAAAAGAAGAAGAAGCTGCAACACGTCCTTTGCTTTATCTCATTATATCCGTTTGGTAACACGGTGGAAGGAAGGAAGCTGCCGTGTGTGTGTGTGCATATGTGCTCACAATTACCAGGATGTGTGCATGCACAAGAGCTGCTGATTCACCCACATGCAAACTCCTGAGAGATGTAATGCAGCAAGGGGGAACGGCCCGTTTTGATGCCTGACAGAGCTGCCAGGGCCAGAATCAAACCCCGTGCTCCGTGGGGTGGCATGCAACAACACCAAGTCATTTAATGGGGGTGGGGGGGGGTGTAGTATACACACCCTGGCATCAGCCTCGTAAAAACACACACACACTTTGAAGTACTGGTAATCTGTATGTGGTGTAACGAGGAATAAATAAGAAAATGTCTCTAAAAAGGAGTGAAGAAGAGTTCATTCATATGTATCAAGTAGTGGCTGCAATGTAAAGCGTCTGAGTGTCCAGAAGAGCGCTACATAAAAGCAATGCATTATTATTATTATTTATATTGTGTGGTATGCTAAAATGCAAAGATATCAAAATGCTTGCAGGCTAATAGTAGCGAATGAAAGGCCATCCATCCCAGTTGGCATGTTTAACAATAGCTTGGAAGTTCATTCCAACAAAAAGTACGTGATTGCAGACTCAGATTTCAGGCAGGTGAAGCGCTCGCTGAAAAAATGACAACCTGCTTCAGAGTAAAAGCTGCTTAGCTTTAAGTGGCAATAAAAGCTAGGCTCTGTGTGTGTGTGAGAGATACTGGTCACAGAAGAAGAGGATGGAAGAGAAGAAGAAGAAGAAAGTGTGAGCTGAAGAAACCAACACTAGAGCGTCTCCGGGGAATGTCGTGGGTGTTCGGATGACAAAGCCATTCATTTCCATGGGCTCTCTGTGCCTGATCTCCCTCCAGCCCCTTAGAGCCAGAGCCTTGATCTGGGCGAATACTGTGCGTGTGTTTGTGTGTGTGTGTGTGCGTATCTGCTCACATAATTTTCAAGTTGATGATACTGAATCACAGCCGGTATGCTGCGCTGCTATTCCTTATCCGCCGGCCGTATTTCGAAACAGAGAGGAGCAAATAACGAACACGGCTAAAATCACTGCGTTTTAACATTTAAGCAGGTACGAGCTGCAGGGGAGGCGAGGAATGAGTCCGTAGGATCGGACGGATAGCCTGGAGGGAGACTGAGCGATGTAAGAAAAGATGAATGATGAAAAAGGCATGATGAAGATGACCGTGAAGGTCGAACATACAGTTCAATCCAGGATGTGGTATGATAATGATGTACCGGTAGTTTAAAGAGATTGATCAACATACATACACTGTTTGTATGTTTTATGATTTAAAAAATGCTGTGAAACATTTTAATGGATGGATTAATTGAGTTGCAGGGTCCAAAGGAGGGGGAGTGAGAGAGAGAGAGTTGATCTAGCCTGACGGTATACTGCCACCCATCTGTCTGATGCGGTACAGCAGTCCCTCTTCTTCACACGACTTTCATATTATTCAGAACTATAAGGAAGGTGGTATCTGAGGCGGGGAGATGATTAAAGAAATAAAGACATTACATGCAAGCAGTGGCAGTTTTAGAGAGAGAGAGGAGAAAAATCTGTTCCACAAAGCCTTTTATATCAAAAGGTAGCAGAGAAGCCCGGAGCAAACGTCTGCTCACCTGCCGGCCCAGCCTGACCAAATGTGCATCACACGCATACAAAGGAAACAAATGCACAAAGGAGTAAATCATAATTATTCATTTAATTAACATCAGACCGACAATTTGAGAACGCGGGTGCATCTAATAAAATATAAAAGTGCTCTGCATTCCCCTCGACGCCCCTCTACTTTCAATATCGGCATCAATCCGATTTAGGAATTCCCCCGGCTGGGGGGATCGAGAATGGCTGCCGGGCCGGGGCTACTGCCGGTCTTGGTTCATATGCAGGTTCCAGTTCATCCACAGTTCACGCATACGCTCATCTTTTTGGAAGCAGCATCCCATCAGCTCAGGATCATGATTATTCAGGACAGGGAGGAGAAGCAAGGCGTGCATTCAATATAACATCTGCCCTTCCATTTTAACACACACCCAGCGCTCCCATCGAGGGTTCAGGCTGCAGCTTTTAAACTCCTGTTCTGACCCTGGGTGAGTAGATCCACGCCAAGTAATCCTTGGCCTTCCTGTACTGGTCTCAGAGCGCCTCCCCAGCTACAAATAGGTGCACCGCCCTCAGCTTTGAACCTTTAACAACCCAATTGGACTAAGTTTTGGGCTCGTGCTGCAAAGTTAAGCGTGAATATTTGGATCTCTCCCGTCTAAAGTGCATTTTCACTTTGGCTTGATTCGGGTTTAGCCGTTTGGAGTGTCTGTTAATGCAAGCAAACACAGACAGATTTATAACGACCACATTAATGGCCTCTAAATCATTACAGAAATGATTAATCGACTAACACACATTTACTGCCAAAATAATAGATTAAAATAGAACGAAGAGGCATTTTTTTATTAAATGTTGTGACTCAGACTCCCCACCGGTGAGCCATCTTTTTTTTCCTGCACCTCTACATCCATAGACACATAAAAGCAACATGGAACTTCACACGACACACTTTTGCACACAAACACATACACAAACACATACCCAAAACACGTATTGCACATGCATTCCTGCTAACCCACCCACCCACCTCTCCAATAAACACACAACCCTCATCGAGTTCCTGCACATGCTCACAAAACTTTGTTCCACCGGCCTCCTCCTCCTCCTCCTCCTCCTCTACTTGTCTTTGCTTTAATCTGCAGGAGAGGAGTTCACCAACAAGTCAGCGGGGCATACAGGAGTTGCACCTCCAGCATCACACACACTTGCACATGCACTCGCAGAAACACACACATGAAGATGCAGGACGCACAGCAGCATGCTGCCGAATGAGGAAGGAGACGAAGTTGGGGTGAGACGCATCAGCATTTTAAATGAACCGATGTTAGAAAGAGAACAATTTGACATTAGGAACCTTTATCATGTCTTCCAGAAGCGGGGGGGGGGGGGGGGGGGGGGGGGGATATAAAGGAACAAATCATGAACCGGTTCTCCAGATATTAATTAGCATTCTTAATCAAGTTATGTACATAAATTACACCTTCAATAATGTATGGCACTCAGAAACACAATGGAGTGCGTGGTAGGGGTGAATATTAGTGGTTTAAAGGGGACGGACTGGTGGAATAAATGAGGAAGAGAGAGGGAGATGGAGATGGAGAGAAAGAAAATGAGAAAGAAAGAGGTGCAGATACGTATGTAGGTTATTGCAGTCTCACTGCACCACTCGTGAATTTCAAACAAGAACCCTGGGCAGAGCAGAGAGCAGAGCAGAGAGCAGGGGAGACAGGAGGAAGCAGCGACAGGCGGCGGCGGGGCGAGCTAGCACTGGAGGCTAACGGGAGGCAGAAGCGGCTGGTAATGAGATATCTTAACTAAATGAGGGCAACAAAGGGAAAGGGAGCAGACAGAGGAAGAGAACTTGGTGCTTGGAAGCGCAACAGGGGCTGAAGAGACAACAAAAAGGCGGAGATATCGAGCAAAATCTAAATATTTGCACGCCGTTGTATCTCTAATGTATAAATGCATGCATCGGTGCATCGGTGAGTGTGCGTTTCTCTATCCCGAGTGCATCCAGGTGCTGCTTGATGTCTACGAGCGGATGCACACTAATTTCTGCTTGTGTGACAGCATCGGGCTGCAGCATCTTTCTAATTGTTGGTGTATTAGAGGACCAGCTCTTTGATCTGGGGGCTGTGTCAGGCCCCAGCGCTCCCTGCGCAGGGTGGTCTCCCATCATGCTCGGCTGATCACAGACGTGGCCTCGCTATTGGCTGCTCGGCGGGGCCCTCCCATCAGCCTCGATGCTACACGCCTCTGACAACTTCATTAGCCCGATTCCACCGTCCCGGTCTGCTCTGACAGCAACAGGAGGCCAGCGCCGGTATGGGGGGGGGGGGGGGCACTCCATTCATGTTAAGTATTAGCACAGATGCAAACAAAACATTTAGCAGAAGGTAAGAATTTGTATATTAGTGAAATGAAAAATATTTGCCAGATTTTTAATTTCCCGAAATGTTAAAATCCAAACTGCAGCTTTTAATGTGTTTTCATGCCCACACGCCATCCTTTTATTATCCCACCAATAGGTGATGGGGTTTTTTTTTTATCTGATGAATAAAGTAGAATAAAGATGAAAGACGGAGGGAATTTGAATACGCTGTCCTCTATTATATGGTGAGTCTAATACATTAAAGGCATCTCTGTCAATCACTCTCTCCTCTTCCTTCTCACAGCAACAAAGTCTTCCTCCTCCCAGCGACGCGCTTTGTGTTTGAAAGTGACAGTAAGATGTGGGAATAGGGGGTCCATTTATATGTAACCGGATTATTGGCCAAAGGAAGGTTTCCATTCCCGCGGAATTGTCGGAAATCCATCTTCTCCATATTGAGATTTCTTTTGCACAATATATACAGAAAAGGGGACAAATGTCTAATAAAAAAGTTCTTTGCTTATGGCTGTGTATGTGGACGCAAAGCCAGCATATAAATACATCAACATATTCTTGCATCGAAATAAATCAGACATGAAGATAAAAGCTAATCTCTGATGTTTCATGGTGTCGCTAAAAACAACAACAACCTGACTGACGTCCAGATCGTCGTCGTCCTTTAATCAGTGCCAGATGAACTGACACATCTGGGACAAAGCATTCACAACATCTGATTTTTGATGACAGCAGTCACAAACAAGATCCCATCAACACATTTATTCGGTTGAGTTTTCATTCCATACGTGACCCCCCCCCCCCCCCCCAATGGCTGGAGAAACCTCTTTCCACCTTTATGAAGAAGCAACTATGGCTCTTCTGTTTGACGATGGGTTTTGTACAAATCCGCCTTTGATAGGATTTTCACTTTCCGAGCTGTTAAACAAGACAGGAGTGTGTAACCCTGGGGTTTGGTAGCAGGTAGAGCAGGTAATCCAGGGCTACCTTGGCTGCAGCTCAATGGTGGACAGGTGAACTATTGAACCCCCCCCTCCCTGCAGCCGAGGCTTCAGCAACGAAACGGGACAATTATCCGGTCGCAGGTATGAATTCTCTCGCTCTTTTCCACCGCTGCGCTTCTTCTGCTTCTTTTCATCTGGCGTTTACGAGCCCTTGGCATCGGGTATGTAAACTATCAATTCACACAGGGCTACATAAAGAGCACGGCTTAATGAAGCCGTCTCAACGGTGATGCCGCGTGGAAGCAGACTAAGATTATTCCATAATTCTGATTCATTAAATATGAATTTAAAGCTTCTGCATTCGTCATCATTTCATGATTTACCATTGGAGACATTCTGTCCTCACGCAGTCAGAATCCCTCGGTAGTTCCGGAGGCTCTGGATCCAAGTCCACATGGTGACCACTTGTGGTCACGCTTTTGAAGAGGAGAGAATGCGCTGGTTTAACCGAGACCGCCGCCGACCACGGGCTCGGATCCAGCTCGAATAAATGACACTGTCTCTTGCTTTATTATGGGATCGCTTACGGATTTCAACACGGTAGACAGAGAGTGTTTCAGATTTATCTATTGAAGCCCATAGTATAGGGGAGAACAAGGATTTATAATCCAGCAATGTCTGCCTGAGTGATGAAATGATTACCGAAATGGTAAAATAGAAAATGCAGCATCTAATACATTTAAATAACTAAATCTGGGGTACATGTTAATTATTTTCGCCCACAGGTATCACCCTGGAATCTGGGATAGAGTGGGAGAACTTTCTTCCCCACAATATCCTTATATTTATTTGTATTAAACTAACAGGAAGATGAATTAAAACTAATCAGCAAAGCAACAACAAATACGAGATTTAGTTTTCACGCTAATTGATTAATTGAAAGTAATCACTGCCAAAACAATTAGCTTTTCTTTCTCTTTCTTTCTTCCTTCCTGCCTGCTAATCCTAATTGCACTTTACCCACAGGCTCTCATTCGACTGCTCTGGAGGAGAGAAATAATCCATCCAGGTAAAAAAAAAAAGAACGTGTTCTGTCTCTTCGTGTAAAAAAAAGATGTTTGACTGGATGGCTGAGAGCGAAACTCAATCCTGCCTCCTGCTGGGGGGGGGGGGGGGGGGGGGGGGGAGGAGATGAGTACTGCCTGTCGATGGGAGCGCCACCAGACTACTACACAGTGGCTGATTTGAAACGACAAGTCGGAAGAAGTCAGGAGTAAATAAGGGACATATATAGAGTGAAAAGTAGAGGGACAGAAAGAGTGAGCGAAGGGAAAGGGCTGATAGATTTAAGAGTGGCTTTTTTATGGGGAGGGGAGTAAACAGATGGCGTAAACACAGCACGAGGGGGAAACCAGGGGGGGATTCTCGCCAAACCCACTCGTTGTGTCGACGACACTGCAGAGTGGGACAAACAAAGTGCTTGTGAAGGCAGCGTGCACACACACACACACACACACACACACACGTAGACAATCACACAGGTTTACCAATCGGTGCGACGCCGAGACCCGGAGCGGTGACAGACACATGGAGAACACGCCGGATGACAGCGCATGACAACTCCTCAGCCGGTGGAGGAGGAGGAGGAGGAGGAGGAGAAAGGCATCGCCTACTTTCTATGGTCTGAAAATACGGCGGTGAAATACAGTAACACTAAAATATTCAGCGTAAAATACGACTCCGAGTGGAGGCATGGCCGTAATTTGGCTTTTTCTTATCCCCTGATGGTGTTATGAACCTCGTCCTGGTACCCATCTGTATTCCTTATCTCGCTCTCCAATTTCTTCCATGCCCCTAGACCCGATCGCATACCCGGGTTCTGGTGCTGTCTGCCAGGAATCCAACAGGCCTGCAGGCCTGTCCAAGAGAGGGATCGAGAGAGAGAGAGAGAGAGAGAGAGAGGAGGTAGCCAATTAAGACTGGGTAATGGGAGTGTGTGTGTGTGCGTGCACCAGGATGGCCGAATGCCTGATTTCAAGCAGCTGTAGCTGCACTCGTGTGTGTGTGTGTGTGTGCGTGCGTGTGTGTGCGTGCGTGTGTGTGTGGTGCCACAGGCTGTGCACACAGCCAAACTTAATTTAGCAGGCTCAGGTTTTTAACACAGGCCCGGAGCGAGCCAGCAAGCTGGACCAGAGAGCCAGAAGTTAACAGGCACATTTGCTCTCCTAAAAGCGAGATCCCGTTCCCACCCGGAGGGGTGAGAGAAACTCATTTAGTCATTGATGACCATCACTGATCACATCCTCGTGGTCATGCCTTTCTATCAGGTACTTCATTACAATAAAGCTTTATGGTGCAAAACTTTAGTCCCCGCCTGACTTTCAAGATCTTGACAGTTGTCGACGCTTTAAAAAAAAAAAAAAAAAAAGACGGTGGTACGGGGACCGTTCTGCTCTCGACGACGGACGGAGAGAACATCCGACATGTTTCTACTTTCTTAAGATCCCTTTGAAGGGGAGGCTAAAAAGAGACGTTGCTTTTGCGGACATGCATTTGTTGCACCGTGTGTGACATCAGGGAAGAACTGGGTAGGGCAACACACAGCGGAGGGGCGTGGCCCTGACCCGGTTGTCACAGGCGCACACCTTGACGCGCAGCACGTATGGGAATTCATGCACAGGAACACAACGCAACAAAAAAAAGAGAAGGATTCCACCCGTTGATGATGGAATTGATTAATGAGGTTGGTGCGACAACCTGTCTGGAATGAGGCGTGTGTGCGCGCTCACACACACACACACACACACACACACACACTTAACACTGTCTCTGTGTGTCGTCTGATTCTACAAGGTAATAGGCCGTCAGCTTCACAGCCAGAGCATGACCTAGAAAGTGAAACCACACTGCAAGGGACCGAATGTGTCACATGGGCTCAATCATTTCTCCTTTCCTTCTGAGATAGACAGAAAGGGTGGAATGGGGGAGGAAGAGAAAGAGAGAGAGAGAGAGAGAGCAATGGGACTCTACCGACCTGCTGCGCTGAGAAGCTAATTAAGTCATTTGAAATAGCCGCTGAGGGTACCTGTATGCAATCTCGCCGAGGCAAAGGGTGTTGATGAGGCTCTGGAAAAGCCCCCCGGGCCAACTTCAAAAAGGAGGCGAAGGAAGGGACGGAAGGAGCGAGGAGGAAAGGAAGAGGGAAGGAGGAAGAGGGGGAAGTGTTGTTTTCTTAATGGAGGCCCGCCCGACCTGAAGAGCATGCACCGGCGAATTCTCAACGAGGTTAGGCGTGCCCCCCAGCAGAGCGGGCGCACACACCGGCTCTGCGTGTGCAGCAGGTGGGTGGAGACAAGCAGGAGAAAGCCCCCCACCCCCCACCCCCCCGCCCCCATAATCGAGAGAGTTCACCGAGCGGCCATGTCATACGGCGTGTGCAGCCCCCGAGCCCCCGAAGGCCTCGATAGCATTTTCGCACAAACGCGCACCTGCGTGTTTTTGCGCCGCCCCACCCCGCCTTGGAGGGATGCATGAACTTAAAACGGACACTTTCTAATCACGTGCCTGTGCGCAGACTTAATTAAAGCGCACGTCTGCAGCCGGTTACATCCAGACGGAAAAGGCTGGGGGTTAAACTCAGAAGACGCTAATCCAGACGGAGAAAATGGAAATAAAGACGAGAATTTTCCAAACGGCGGACGATAACGGAAATCTACCACACACACACACACACACACACACACACATCTGAGGGCTTTGTGCCCTAACATGCGTGCCCTCACCAGGGGCAAGCCTGGCGACACCAGTGACTGAACTGGGTCACACACACACACACACACACACACAGTATAGGCTGCGGCATTGGCAGCGCGGTGATCACAGGAGAGCTGGATCCAGACTGATTGGACTATTCTAGGTCAGCTCTCCTGACAATGCACCACTGTCTCCTAACGTGGCCGGGCTTCAGGATACCGGCTCTGTTTGGCCCAACATTACAGCTCCGTGATCCAAAAGGGACACCTGCGCCACGCCAAACCACACACACACACACACGCATAGGGGGGAGCTCGCAGCTGCAATAAAAAGCAACAAAACAGGTTTGAAAGCATGTCGGAATTGACGGCGTAACACGCATTGGGAGGTTTTAAGTGTGGGTTCGAGACCCCGAGCTTTTGATTCACTGCTCTCTCTCTCTCTCTCTCTCTCTCTCTATGCGGGTCGTATGAGGCAGTATGCAGCACATCTCCTCTGCTGCCTATAGAGAGAGAGAGATCAGCCCGTGGACTTCAAAGGGGTTGCAACTAGGTCACCGCAAGACACTGCAGTCAGCCAGAGCTCAGGCTCTGGTCGGAGACACTTCACTTCTCTCCCTCTGGCTCTCTCCCGACTCGCTCTCTCTCCTCATACAATGATATCAGTGAAATTAAAATGGATTATGCTGCCTCTCTCCCTTGTCACTCCCCGGGGGGTCACACAGAACCATGTCATGTTACTGTTACTATAATGTCACTTCTTTATCGCCGCCCATCGATGCCGGGCGCCCAGCAGTTTAACGAATGTTTAATTTAGACGCGGGGCGAAGGGGGTGGAAGAGAGGGAGGAAGCAGAGATTGAAAGCGAGAGACGGAGGCACCAAGGCGGAATGTGGAAACAGCCGAAGCCGCCGCGGTCACGCGCCGTTGGCTCGATCTGTCCGACTCCAAAGGCTGCTGAACCGCGCGTTGGACGAAAGAACCGCAGAGGCGGGTCGGAGAGATGCAAGCAGAGTCCTGAGTAATGGAAGTCGGAACGGAGGGAGGAAATAAAAGTCGGGGAGAGAGAAGGGAGAGTTTGAACAAGGTCAAAAGAAGCGAGCTGCAGGGCCACGTCGCACAACAACTCCTAACAGAAGGGAAAGATGGATACAAGGGGGGGGGGGGGGGGGGGCAGGTACGCTTCCATCAGGTAAGTGAAGGGCATAATATACAGTCGCACGTACACACGCACACACACAAACACACACACGCAACAAATAATTTCCTCTGGTGATGGAAGCCACATATGAAAACATACGGGAGATGATAAATGAGCTTTTATTTGCTGGCCAGTACGAGTGTGTGCGTGCCATTTTGTGTCACTGTGTGTGTGTGTGTGTGTTTTCCTGTGTTGCATCTGAGTTTGATGCACTGTTTGTCCATCCAAAGTTTGAACAGCTTGAAGTTTCTTACATACGCTGGTGAGACACAGCATTACGGTCAGAGGAAGCTTCCTGCTCGGTCGCTACGCACACTTATCAGGGCTTCACGACAGAAAAGCCACAAAGCGAGAAGGAATTAGTCCAACTATCGCTTTGGTCGAACAGAAAGCCCCGCGAGAAACGGTGCACCGGTTACTAATGTGGATGTTGAGGTCCGTGTTCTGCAGACGCCACCTCGCTTCGACATACCTGCTGCTGTTACCCCTCACCGAGCAGATTAGGAGCGGGACATCAAGGCCCTCCTGGAGACAAGCCAGTCTGTCCCCTCATCCCAAACAGGATGTGAGGTTTGGTTATTATGCGTTTATTGTTCGGGTGTATGCATGTCACCGCCGCTCCGTGGCGTTCTGCGTTCTGAGCTGGGGCTGACATTCGTTTGACTGACATCGGGGGCGACAGCAGCACAGCGGCATATGGTAACCGCCTGCTAACCGCTAAAACTTGACATCAGCGCAAACAAGTCAGCCAAGCGTAGCGTAGTTTGCTCCTAAGAGGGTTCGGGGATAGGCTGTCAGCATCCTGTATAGAGCGGGATAATTCCACCTAGCGCCGGCGCCAAAATACCTGCTAACAGAGCAAACGCACAGATTGGGTGTTGATTCCGCTGGAACCCATGACAGAGTCGACGCCACAAACAATGGATTAATGCTATAAAGGCGTGTAGAAATGTGACGTTTGGATCCGGAGCCGACCGTGAACTCTAAAGGGAAGCATTGTGCGACAGCGCTAACCACTACGCCACCGTGGAATGGCTTTAAACATATATATGAATACCTTTTATGCTGTAATGGGCTCTAAATGCATCACTTTTTCTGTGCAAAAGTTCAAGCCGAGACGCATTTTGCTGCCTTTTGTAAAAGGCGCCCAGATATACAGACACAAACGGTTACCACTGACAAAAGACAAAAGAGCTGCAGACAAATCTGATGGCTGGTGTCATCGCTCCTCATTGTCCGTCTCTCCCTTTCTCATTCGGGGACACAAAAGCAAAACGTATCTCGAGAAACGGTGAGATGTTACTGCCACGATCCGATGTACTGAAATGTACATTTCACATCCACAAAGAATGCAGGACAATATCGGCCTCGAAAAGACAGATAAGCCTTCAAATAAAGATTCCATCTCTTCAATGTCTGGTCACATACGGACGGAGAAAGACAAATCACAAAGGCAGACAGCTGCACGACGGCCGCACAATACAGAGGAGCAGAGACAGAACCGCACGGCGCGTCACTAATCACGTGTTCATATATAGAGACTATAATCCGACGGAGCAACGACTGAAAAGCTGCTGCAGACGTCTGAACAGCATCGGGACTCACAGGAAATCCACGGCATCCTCCCGCCATCTATTTCCATTTGCAGCCAAAGATCAGCACTAAAACTATTAACAAAAAGGATTTGTTGTTGTTTTGCCTCTCACCCGAGCGTACCCCCACCCGGAACCCCGGTAACCCCCATTTAAGCACAGACTCAGCTCTCATCGATCAAAGCGTGGCACACACGGCCCAGGAGCGTGACACCGGTACTGCCGAGCTTACAGCGAGGTTTCATCTCCGACCTCAGGAGACGCCCGCCGCTTGATTTGTGTGTGTGTGTGCGTGCGTACGTGCGTGAATATGAGTGTGCGTAGTGTAAAATCACAGTGGGTCACTTATCTGCTCACCACTAGTTTCTCACAAAAGTTAATTTCCTCCCGGAATGACCACGGCGAGGCACATTTAACCTCTCCAAACTTGCTGTGAAGAAGAATATATGTAAAAAAAAAACGTTAAAAATTACAGGAGGACGTGCATGTGTGTGTTTGTGTGTGTGTGAAATGTTTGGCATGAACTAATTTTAAACACGTACGATACATAAATCTGTATCAAAACAAAGATTAAAAGCTGCTAATTTTGAGCTTATGGATTGGGAACATTTTGCCACACAGGTCTTTCTGTCTTTGTGTGTGTGTGCGCGTGTGTGTGTGCGTGTGTGTGTGTGTGTGTGTGTGCATTAGCCATAGAGAAGTGTTCCCTGTGAGAGAGTGAAGAGGTATCCACCACACTGCCTAGGGGCCTCTGGAAGAGAGCCTAAACAAGACCTTCCCATTGGGACGCATACACACAGCCTGCAGCTGCAAATGACCTACTGCCCACCTCACACACACACACACCTACACACACACACACACACACAGCTTTTGTGATTAGATAACTTGTTAATTTCAAGAGACAAAAATACCATCAATTATCACACGCGGGCCAACAACGTGTTACAATTAAAGCAAAGCGCCTTCCGTTTTCTTGTTTTTCATCTTCTTGTGTCTGTTTCTTTTTTCATCCTGTCATGCCCCGAGCAACATGGTGGCATGAAAAGGCTGGAAACAGAAATACACACACACACACACACTGTACACATCTCTCAACAGCTTCCCCAGTAACATGAATATACAGTATGTCTGGACGCATGCCGCCACCCTGGACATCCTTTTAGATTCTGCATGAAATGCTTCGGACCTACAATTGTTCCCTAACATTTTTTAAAACCACCAGCTGAGGATTTCATAGTAAATATCTACAATCGGCAACCATTTTTAGTCTATTTACTGTGACAAATATGTGATAAAATATGACAGGAGTGACAATAACGTCCCTGGACGGTCTTAACGGCACCCCCCCGGGGGGGGGTCCACAGTCCCCACTTTGGGAACAACCAATCTAAAGTGCTACGTGCTAAGTCACACTATTCAAATTGGATTACGTTTGGCAGTGGAATCCTTTCTTTTTCATTCATCCAACTGCAAAATGCATGAAGATAAACGGATAAATAAATGTTCTCTGCACGGTAAAAGTGCAGCAGTTAATTTCCTACAGCTGAAAGTGTTAAAAATCAACACTTCCTGTGTTTACTGCGACTCATCAACACCATTAAAACTGCTTTTTTCCCTTCCGTCTCTGCGCTGACCCCAAAGTGCTCACATCAAACTTGTGTGAATTATCCATCCGCACTGGATGTAAATTACGTGTCACTACTAAATACCATAACGACAGTACCTCCCAAAAGAAACCCCTTTCTGCGTAACATTCAAAAACGTGCATCCCGCACTCACAACGCTTACTTAGCGATACAACCCACGTGCTACAACCTTTTACCTCCAGAGTGTGTTTGGAAATGACACCCGTCCTGTTGTAAATTGTCGTTCTCATTTATCAGTGTCTTGTGAAACAGTAGCATGTGTGTGTTTTCCTCCAGGAAGCCTGAGGATGAACACATCTTCTTCATATCGCTTTCTGACTGACAAATACAGGCGGCCTGCCAAGAGAAATTCAATGAGACCACAATCAATATACCGCTACAAGGTGTACACACACACACACACACACACACACACACACACACAGTGTACAGATAGGGGATGATGCATGATTACCTGGAGCAAATAATCAGCTGATGCTCACACAGTATGCATGTACACGGATGCAGAGAGAGAGAGAGAGAGAGAGAGAGAAGGCAGAGAACACTGGAAGACACTTAATATGCAAATATGTTTTACAACAGAGACACCCCTCCATTGTTCATCTGCGTGAAGAGGGGAGGGCGGCGGGGCAGATAGGTAGATAAATGGGTCTCTAGATGTCTGGCTTGGACCTCAATTGATGAGATTTCGCAGACGGTAGCAGCAGCGCTGTTAGGACAGGGAATTCCACCACAAAATAATGTTTTCTCTCCCTCTGATCAATTTTTAATTTGGCCTGTGCAGCCGAGCCCTTGGCGGGCCTGGCCCCGGTAATTATGGTGGGTTATTGACAGCTGCCGTCCCGAGGGAGGCTATTTAAAAGAGGTTTAACCCCAGAGCAAGTCCAGGGCCCACACTCGCCTTTGAAGGAGTCAAGTGCATTGATCTGAGCTGCAGGATGTGCTGGGACTTTCCCCACCTGGAGGTGTGTCTATACCTGTCTGTCTGTGAGTGTGTGTGTGTGTGTGTGTGAGTGTGTGTGTGTTTTGCTTGCAGGGATGCTATTACAAGGCCACGGCAAGGCTGTGCATCTCTTTACCCTCACACACACACACACACACAGCTACAGAGACTAACGATGACCATTTAAAAAAGAGATTGAGAGAAAAGTGTGTGTGTGTGTGTGTGTGTGTGAGCATGAGAGAGATCATCAGTGCAGCGGCCTTGCAAAAAAAGGTGCTTGATAGAGTGAGTTTAAAACTTTAAAAATTCACAGAAAGATTCATTCAAACATTTTGATGACGTGTCCGATAAGCGACTCCACGTTTGTTTTTCACTTTGCACAAACTTCCTCAAGTTAAAAGTCCCTTTCAGAACTCCACCAGATGCTCCGAGTAACGATCCCACCTTTCAATACTTTCTCCTTTCCAAATTATTCCAACTGTAACCTCACAATCTACTCCCTCTCTCCCTCTCCCTCTCCTCCATCCCCCGTGGCGCCCACCCTCCACCTCCACCGCCTCAGTCTCAGTCTCAGGATGCAGAGCAGTGACAGGGCCAGAAGGTAATGATACAGCTGCCACGACGCAACAAGCAGACCTGTCGACTGTCAGGAATTGAAATCATGAAGGAATAAGCTGTCATTAAGAGGCCCTCTCCCAGTAGTGGAGCTGTCAGACGCCTGCCTTCTGCCGACTCTCTCTCCCACTCTATACTCCCTTCTCTCCCTCCGCCGGTCCCACCCCCATTTGAAGCCACTCCCTCACCATCGTCTCATTTCACTCTTCCATCCTCTCTGAACTCCCATCCTTCTTTTCTTCTTCTGTCCTTCTGCTCGGTCTTATTGCTCTTTCCTTCACCCTCTTCTTTGCTGCTGGAGGATCCTCCTCACACCTGTCATTTTACCTCCTCGGCTACAGGAACGGTTCACACACACACACACACACACACACACACCACAAAGTTTCCCCTGCGTCACAAGAGTCTGATTTGTGTCTCATGTCTCGTGCACACTTTATTAATCCTTGTACATTCTGATGCGTCGAGGGGGCATAAATGGTGTTCGGTTATTAAAACGGTGCCCCAAGATTAACCCTGTGAGTGTGTGTATTTGTGCGTCCGTGTGTGGCGTGCACGAGGGACCTGATTAACCACAATCTGCTATTTTTCCTCATCGGAATAGAGGAAAAGCCGCCTCGAACTTGCGAGAGTCCCGGTTAATTTCAGCGTGACGCTTTGACACGGGGACACGCAAACCCACGCGGACCACAGAACTGCACTGAGTCAAATTAACTTTTAGCTGTGTGTGTGTGTGCAAGCATTCGTTTTGCAAAGCCCCCCCCCCCCCATATTTGCCGAATGCACTCCATTTGACCCTTTGCTTTAGGCTTTGAATTTTCAATCAACTTCCCATGAGTAACTTCACATGAGCGGCACCACAGGCGATAGATGCTTGCCACAAAGCTCCTTTTTTGGGAAGTTAAGCCAGATCCAAACCATAGCAATTATAAAAAAAGAAAAGCCACCCGGATGTTAGCGTTTATGTACGTCCCCGGTTCATTCACGCCGCACACACACACACACACACACACACACACACACACACGTGTATCCTCCCTGCTGGATAATTAGAATGTGCAGGCCTGCTGCTGATGAAGACTAGCTTCGATTATCATACTGGCGATATCGCTGATTAGCTCATCCCTCTCTGCTCGGAGGGGAACTAATCACTGAAATCAGCTGACGGCGTGCGAGGCGGCTGTTGTTTGGGTGCTGTTGTTAACGCATGTTAAAGGTGCATCTATTTGCTTATTGTAAACGCTCTTCCTTGTGTAGCAGCCGTGAACACAAGCGCACAAACGTCGTGGCATGACATAACAAGCCGTCACGCTGCAGCCGCAGACGGCACGAATCGACCGCGGCCGCCCTGGATGATGATTTGCTGCGGTGTAAGAACACCGTTTCTTGTTCGCTGTGATGAATGAGCAACGCTCGCGCTGCACATATCATGTTCTCTCTATCGAAGCTGTCACTTTGGCTTCCTGCAACAACAACAACCCTGCCTTCTCCAACCGCAACACCAGCCGGAGGTAACTGTAATTCAAAGTCTCAGGGGCGGGCAAATCATCCGTCAGCGCGCCACGCTCGCAACCCGAAGCCGCTCCCGTCGCCGGGATAAAGGCTTTACGCGGCGGCGGAAGCATCCGCGGCCTTCGGATGGGTGAAGCGCAGCAAAGAGAGAGAGGGAGGATCTCCTCGAAGTCAATTTGAACAGCAGGCCGATGAAATTACGCAGGTACTGCCGGCTGACAAATGAACGCGGAGACGGGGGGGGTGAAAATAATAGGACGGGCAGAACCACCTTTTGCTCGCTGACACGAAGACGTATAAACGGGTGTGAGCGTGCAGCGGGGGAAAGAAAAGCTCATCTATATCGTCAGCTCGGTGGCCCGTGAACACACAGGACTACCTGGGCGTCGTACATCACACAAACATAAAGGCTCGCTTGTAAAATAATGACGCTGTTGATGCATGAAGCAGCATTTCATTCCTCGGAGCCGCGACTCTCCTCTGTGCTTCTGTAATAGTACCATTTAAGAGTGTGGGACTATTTCCAAATGTGAATGGATATCTTGTCGTTATTCGGTTGTGCACGTGAACGGGACCCGTCGGATCAGAGGTCAGATGATGTGTTCAGCGTCTGACCTTCGCGGCTCTGCTGACGAAGGGGATCTGCGTCCCCGAGTCCAGGTCCTGGTTGACGATGAGTCGCCGAGCCCACTGGCCGGCCCGCACCACGCCGCCGCCTTGGATCAGCACCAGCAGCTTGGACGGGTTGGATAAGGCGTCTGGGCTCAGGTAGATAAAACTGGTGGGCTCGTCTTCTGTGGCGTCCACCTGGCGACAAATAACGCTCGCATGAGGACAGGTGTAGGTTCTCTATTCATCTTTCCAGTTTTATAACACGACTGGAAATGTTTCTGGGAACTCTTTGCTGCTTAAAAGAAAATTGTGATCATAATAATGAAGAGAAATGTTGCACACTCCCTAATATGGGCGTTAGGAAGAGAGGCTCCACAGGAGCCTTTGTAAATACAGAAGAAGGAAAAACTAGTCATCAATAAGCATGATTAGAAAACAGCTTTTATGTGATCAAAGCTGAGGTGGAAACAAAAAGAGATGCCAGGTGTGTGTGTATGTGTGTGTGTGCGTGTGTGTGTGTGTGTGTCCATCCACATCCATGCATCCTTGCATCCCTGGAAGAATCTCTAAGGAGACAAGCAGTGCCCATGAAAGCCGTGGCAGCTGCAAGAACTTAATCCACGCAGACAAAGAGAGCCGAGTGGGGGAGAAAATCTTCTCCTTTATTCTCCGGTGCTCCCTCATTCCCTCTCTCTATACTTGGTGCTGGCTAATCTTCTTAAAATCTGTGGTCACAAGTTCAATGCCACGCAGGTGGACGGACCCACCACCGACACAAATGCACGCACACACACTTCGCGCACGCAGGCGGGTGGGCAGAGGAAAGTATAGCAGAGCAATTTTCCAGAGGAATAATGAGATAAATAGGCCGGGAAGATAAACCAGTAAAAGTGTATGGGGGCTAATGAAAGAAGCCGAGACCCTAGCAAGGTGATTTATGGACGCTGTTAGCGCTGGAGCTAACTCTGCTACGCCAAACACCGGCGCTGCCTAACATCCCAATAAACGCAGTCTGAAAAATGATCACGACTTTTATAAACAGGAAAACAGCAGGGATGGAGGGGTAGTCGATGGGGGAGGGGGGGGGGGGGACAAACATGCTTTCCAACAACAAATAAAAAGGGATCAAGTCGGTGCTCCGAGCCCGGATGATCCGGGTGAAGAATAACTCCATGATGGAGGAGCAGAAAGTCCCCTCCAGCGCAAAGCGAATGCAAGACAGATTAAGCGTCGGCACGCTGCGCCGCGGCGTTTTGGGAAACGACACGTCACAATACAGTTAATTTGTCGAAGAGACACTCTCTCACAGAAGGAGCAGGAAAGGGGGAGAAAGTGAGTGAGAGAGAAAGAGAACGCAAAAGGCTGGCAAAGGAATGAGGAGAGCCGACTCCTCACAATCCCCTTTTTTAAGAAAAAGTAAAACAGGACACTCAATATCATAATGACACACTGAGGACTGAGAATTTATGTCGGTTTACACATTTAATACTTCCTTTATTCTTCAAGGGCGCAAATCAAAGAGGACAAATAGCTCTTTTCACTCCGGGTACTTACTGGTAGGATCGCTTTAGTCATGTTGCACTGCGTCTCCAAAAGCTGGTAAACATGCTGAGTGATGATCTGAGGAGGGGAAAAAAAAAAAACGAATCAAACATGGCTCTGATAAAGCAGCTTTTATGAATGGCTGTTAACACAGAGCCATCTAAACAAGGCACACGAAGCATGATGTGTCCGTGTGTGTGTGTGTGTGTGAATCATAGTGCAGTTAGTGTGTTGAGGTTGTAAGTGCCAGGAGAGGAAATCTCCAGTACAAGTGAAGGGCTGATGTAAGCCATGTTTATCCCTGCAGCCACAGCACGTAAGAACCTTGTATGCCAAATCATTCCAACCCTGAGCCAAGCCTTTCAAGGTTCACTGACATTGACAACTTTCTTTTTCCATTTCACCTGTCCCCTGGTCCTACAGAATATCTGACTTTCTAAACTTCTTAATTGCAACAAACTGACAACAACAAAAGCTGCGTGCCACTGAAGTTAACTCTTGACTTTAGTTGTTCGCTCAAACGTAAATTCTCGTGATAATCCTAATATTGCCGTGCTCTCTTATGCATGAAAGAAACTCAATGCCAACTCGATTCACCGATCCAAGAACAATATGCAAGGATAGCATGATGTTCCAGACGCATATTAGCCTCATGACAGCCAATCAAAGGCCAGGAGACGGACCAATGAGATGATCGATCACACCGTTTGGTCGCTCAGGTCGCTCGACAACCGTCTGACGTAGATGGAGGGATGAGGAACAAGAGAAGAGAGAGGAAAGGTAAGAATACCTGAGCCAATAGGCTTCGGCCATCTGCATCCTTCAGTTCCTGATGAAAATAGCATCCAGATGACCTTATTTTAGCAAACAAGATTTCACACACAAAAAAGAAAGGGACACAACCATCATGGGTCAAGGATTACCAAATAAATAAATAAACGGATTAGGACTGAAGTTCCCAAACGTTCCCCGACACACAAACACGTCCGTCCTCCGGGGACGTCGTCAGCAGCTGATCAGTCCAATGAGAAAAGCCTCTTTGTCACCCAATTACCAACGTGTTATTAGCGCTTTAATGAAATGCCCACAGGAAGCGACGCCGAGCTGCCCGCTTTATCTGCGTCAGACGGGAGAAGAGCGAGGAGTCGGTTCGGCAAATAATATTAAGACGCAAAGATAAGTAACGGAGAGATAAAAGCAACCTCAATCAATTTAGATCAATCAATAGGTTTCATGACTAAGAACGGAAAATGTCCTTCACACGCCGGCGAATGCAGAATATCAGCTGAAAAGTCAATGCAATCATTAAACCTGTGCGTGTGTGTGTGTGTGTGTGTGTGTTTGTGTGCGTGTCCAAAGGGTCAGACCATTTTGACATGTTTGTAACCGCGGTAACATTCACAGACTCGAGAGACGGCGTCTCAGGTACGAAGAGGAGCAACAGGAGAAACCGTTTGGATGCAAGCTCCTCTGATTGGCCGGCCGGATGTCGCTCCATGCTCGGGGCCCCCACGGCGTTCTCGCTCTCTCCACGCGGACGCGAGCGCCAACGTGGGAGAGTCTGAAACGGACCTTCTCCGTCTGAGGTCATCGCTGTGTCCGCGGGTTGTTTGCGCAGAGGAAGCGTTTTAAGGAGAGCGGGATCAGGGAGGAAGGAAGGGGACTTAGAGGAGGGCCCGGGGGGGGGGGGTAATCCCCAGGAGCCAGCTCCCACCTCAGTGAACAGCTGAGGAGGAGGGGAAGCGGTGGCTGGGTGGGCTGTGACATCAACTCCCCTCAAACCTCTGGTTCATCTTCATCGCTCTCAATCACACACCAAGCCAAGGTCTTCACAAAGACCGCCGCGGCCCCCCCCTAGACCCCCCCACCATCACGCACCAGCTCACTTTGTGCGTTCTGATTGCGACCGGTCACGCCCGGTTTGACGAGCCGCACCCGAGGCGATGCGGAGATGATCTTTCCCGTGCGAGCACGAGGGAAACCAGGAGGAGAGGATGAGGAGCACGAAGAGGGGGGGGGGGGGGGAGGCTAAGACAAAAAGAGCATAACGAAGGAACGTCTGAGCCGGTCCAACGGACAGGAAGCTCAGGTGATTACAGGGGAGGAAGGGGAAGCGGCGCCCAGAGACTGTTCATCGGGGTCGTCCTGAGTTTCGGGGTGGGGGGGGGGGGGTTGACCCACCGCTGGATGCCAGGTGTGGCGATCAACACCATCAGATTCCAATTAAAAGCAAACAGGAGACTCAAAGCACCGATTTATCTCGAATCAGCGACTTCCAAACTTTTTTGGACACTTTGAGCTTTTATTACGAAGGATATGTCTGAAGAAAGACGGTCGAACCCGGGGTCGCCGCGACGGTCTCAGTAACATGAAGCTGCACTGCTTTGGGCTGTGTTGCAGAAGGGGAGGGGCTTGTGAGAATGGTGACTAATACCGTCGTATTTACCTGAAACAACACTTTAGTGTCGGCTGCACACGAAAAATATACTCCAGAAGCCAAATATAGCGCAAACACACACACACACACACACACACCTCTTGCCCCATAGTCCAGACCCCCCCCCCCCCCCCACCCAAAGCCACTTAGCAAATGAAAACCAGGGAGCAAGAAGAGACATCAAAGCTGGTGATAGAATGAAAGTGAAAGAGCTGCCCGGTGCTGCATCACCGACGGCACCCAGGAAAGCAGAAGAAGGAGAACCCCCCCCCCCCCCCAACTCTAACAATGCAGCACAACAACACAACAGAGAGAGAGAGAGAGAGAGAGAGAGAGAGAGAGAGCAGGAGGCAACAGAAAGGTTGTTTATTTTAAGTCAGCCTCTTGTACCAACAGAAAGTTGTATTCAAATAGAGCTTATTGTTGTGAATTTGTGATCTGTCAGTCGGCCTGGGAAGCAAAGAGAGAGAGTGAGCAAGGGAGAGGAAGAGGAAGAGAGCGGGAGAGGGCGCGAGGGAGAGGAAGAGGAAGAGGAAGAGAGGGGAGGCTTTAATACCCGTGGGGTTTGTGTCAGTCTTCCGTCAGAGGAGAGAGGGATCTCCAGAGGGAGCTAAAGTTCTCAGACTGTTTACACTGATTGTAGCGGTCCCTCTGTCCTCCCCCCCCCCCTCCCCCTCCCCCTCCTCCTCACCCTCCTCCTCCTCACCCTAATGGCATCGTAATGACCTCCTCAGGTGTTAACTGGGAAGGCACCAGAGGTCTCATTCAAATCTCCGTGTGCCCCCCCATGGGTGCCGGCGGTAGCGACAGATGCCAGCGCTGTAACTACCAGTCCACCTGTCCTCTCTGTCCCCCCCCCACTCCCCCCACTCCCTGCAACCTTCCCTGTCTCTGTCCGCATCCTCCGTCTGTCCCACGGCTGCAGCGTTTGCGTGTTTCAGACGGAGACGTGGCGATCCTCAGCAAACCGGCTGGATGCTTGTCGCTCATAGTTCCTCTCTAGACGGATACCATCAGGTGCACCACAAACATCGGTATCGGGCCCACTGGCGTTGTAGCAGAGTACGCAGGCCAGTCTCCAGGGTTCCTAAGCAACGCCGCAGAATTCCTCAAATGAAGTTCTGCAGCGCCGTGAGGGAAACGGACATCCTACAGAGTTAAAGTGTGAAGTCAGGATCTTAAAACTTTAGCAATGGAAGCTTCTTTAAATATCCACTGACATTCCTACGGCCTTCTGAATAAATATCCAGCGTGCTGGGTTTAGCGCCTTCTAGTGGTGGGGTTGCATATTGCAACCAAAACGAATACTCGCCTTCCTATTGCAATAAGCGGCTGCTAAACAAAATGTCCTAACGGGTTGAACCCTAACTGTCCGCTCGCTCGACTCTGCAGGGCGACCCGCGCTAATCCCAGCCGTCCGATGTCAGAATAACAAGATATAATATAATAAGTCTCTCTTCATTTTCTCGTTCGGGAGGAGGAGGAGTTCTCCTCTGTGGTTTTTTTTTGCTCAGCGGCGCATCGGCAGGGCCTCAAACCAGCCAGCTGGTCACCGCCGTGAATCCACCCGGAATCTATAATGTGGAAACAGAGAGAGACAGGAGGGGGAAAAAAAGATAACAGAAAGACAGCAGTGTAAGAAACAGAGAGATGAAGCGACTGAGAGAGAGGAAGAGAGAGAGAGAGAGAGATACCGTTTTCTAATTCAGCCATCTGGCTAGCTTTACTTCATTATAATATTCTGACTGTGTGCGTGTGTGGGTGTGTGTGTGTGTGTGTGCCTTCCCTTCCACAGATGCAGAGAAGAATCCTCATTTATTAACAGCTTAATAGAGCTCCATCTGGACCAGACCCTATGCTCGTCTCCTATCAGAGAGATTCATCAGCGAATCACAGGAATTAGACGGCGGGCGACACCTACACGGGTGGAGGTGACCCTGCTGCACCCGGCAACCTCGCACAGATAGCGTGCGCCGCGTCGCAGTTTGTGTAAAGTGACATAACAAGCATGCAAAATAAAAAGGACAGGAAAGGAAATGTCAGAAAGGTGCAACAAAAAGGAGGTTAGAGCGAAAAACAAGCGGTTTAAACTCTGCAGAGTGCATTCAAGGACGTGGGATTTTACAGGTGCAAGCATTTGTCCTGCAGATTCAGAGGACAAAAAAAGAAGAAAATGAAATGTAAAAAGGGAAAAATAAATACAATGAGCTCCAAGAAACGGATCAAAAACTCGTTTTTGTCCAGCAATTAAAGTCAAAAACACAAGAAATGCATGACCGGGAACGTAAAAACACGAAACAGGGAACAGGCTCGTTGCGTGTTTTCATGCGACGTGCTGCAGTGAAACTTTATCATCCAAAGCGCAGCTTCTAGAACACGTCCTGCAAATCTCTCCTCACCCAACGGAAAATATGAGAAAAAAAACCCAACATTTTGAAATATTTTTTTCGAGGAAGACAAATTATTCATCTTATGCTCGTGTTCAATCCAAAATCTGTCCGGCTTCTCCTTGGAGGCCATCACACCGACATCCCTGCTCCTCGCCCCTCTATCTGTCCCTCCATTCAAACGAGGCTGAAGTGCAAATTGGACATCTGGTGCTGTGATGTGTGTGACAATACAGCCGCACACCGCAGACCGACACACACACACACACACACACACACACACCAAGTACAGGCTGACGAGGATGTAAAGATACAGAAAGAAGAGGGGGAGGAAGAGATGGACAGAAGCAAAACAAACAGCGTGGTGATGATGATGATGATGATGGTGTGTACAAAGAGACACAGAAAGAGGGGCAAAGGAGAGGAGGGTGGAGAGAAAGAAAGAGGGGCAGGGGGCAATGATGATGCGGTTTCTACTTGCACCCGTTGACTCATTTCTATGGACGGCGGGTTCTCAGACCGTCTCAGGTGGAGGACGTCGTTGGGTGTGGAGTGGAGCTGACCTACAATAACAAGTCTCATCTACCGGGGGGGTCTGACTCAACCCCCGTCATATCTGAGCGTCTCATTCAGTCTCATTCAGTCTCATACAGGCTCTCCTTTCTGGACGGCCTTCAGATACGTTTTTGTCGTGATGCTGCGCTAAAACAAACCCATTCCTTTGACTTGCACTCATCCGCTGATGCGTTCGGGGACTGACTAAGCAGCAGAACCCACCGGAAGATGGAAGTTCTGTCTATTTATACCAGAGCATTATCTCCTACCGGCAAAAATAAAGCATTTGTCCTTTCAGAGCCGTGTGAGCTACAGATAATCCTGCTTAATCAGGTGGAGCCGCTTCCTCCTAAGCCCGACGATTCATCCCGTATCTGAACATAAATGTTTAGAGTTGGTTGCTTGTTTTTTTTGGGGGGGGGGGGCTGAGAACAACGGATGATTTCCCGGTGGACGATGTGCGTTACCTCTCCGAGAGCTTCGTAGCGCTTCTGGTTCCAGCGGTGGAGATCCTCTCTGGCGTTGAACACGAAGGGTTCTCCTGTTTTTATATGTCTGAGCTGACCGTCTGTGGGACACAAGAAAGAAACGCCGCGATGTGATACAGGTACTACCCCCGAGTTACAGCGATTTACGACCAACCGTACTTACGGCCGGTACCGGTCCGTGAGACATTTGTTACCGGGCCGCACAGAAAAGAATAAATCATTTGTATAATTTCCGTTGTATTGATTATTAGAGTCTGACAGGGGTTTTATTTCTAATAGCGCTTTCTTTTCCTTCCTAACACCACGCTCTCTCCATCCGGTACGAGGTCCCTGAATGCATCACGGTTTGTCCAGTCACAGCTTTTAGATTCCCCTTTCTCTTTTGTCATCCACCTAAAAGCTTCTCGGTCCCTCTCTTCCCTTCCTTCTTCCATCGCTCCGTCTGTCTAACCCTCCAAAATAAAAGACTAAAGAAGTTTGGAAATATTCTAGAAGAGAGCAGGTGTGGTTATAACGTGTCGCTAAGCATAAGCAGCGACTCCAGTGTGACAAAATACAAGAATTGATAGAGGAAAATGTAAAAAATTGGGGAAGATGCTGAAGTGATTGATTATCTCTCAAGGGAGGTTTTTAGACTTCCAGGTTTTATTTGATATAAAACAGTCATAAGACAGGAGGAACGCTGCTCTGAAAGGATTCTGCTTCTTTCTTAATAAACAATTACCCTCATGTGGCTGGGGAACCTCTGCATTTATACCCCAGCAATGAGCTCATCGATCCTCCCGTTGACACGGCAACACAATAAAACACTAAGGAGTGTTAAATTTAATTTTGACCTTTATGACTGCAGAGTTTGTAAAAGCTAAACCACTGGAAAAAAAGTACATCCACTTAACCCAAACAGCCAGGGGGCTTTCATACCTTCTCGGTTATTGCACAACGCGAGGAAACCCGGCGAAGATTGAAATAAATATCTTTGTAAAATGCAGAAGAGGCTTTTTTTTACCTCTAATTTGCTGCTGTGTATTACGATACAGGCTTTCTGTGCCGAGTTGTTAAACAACATGAAATCCTGAATCCGGGTTTTGTCATCATGTTGGATGAATACACTTTAAAAAGCAGATTTTTAAAATGCGCCTGAGAGGTAGAGCAGAAGTTCGGATAAATCCAAGCGCGCAAAAAATAAATAAATAAAAAAAGTACCTTGAAGAAAATCAATTATGCATTCATGGGGGGGTGAGGATCTAAACACTGCTGCCTAAGAGGAGGAAGAGGGGAGCTGTAATGAAATCCTACCCTAGGAAAAGTGTGTGTGGTTGCGTATGTGCGTGATTGCACGCCAACGGGGTGATCAGCTCCACTGCCCCCCCCCCCACCAAGACATCCTCTCAGAGGAAAAACGGTTTCTCAACTTTTCTGTCATAATTAGCATTCTGCTCTCAATTTGGCCGCTTAATTGGGTGTACGTAACCTTGGATTCTCAGTAATGGAAAACTGGAGGGCTCGCGAGATGAAGCCATCATTTTCAGTGATTAAGATACCTGCAAACTACGGTACACAGCCTCGTCTGTAGTCACATCATTACATGGTCAAATTAACATTTTTGTTCCACCTGCCTCACACACACACACACACACACACACACACACACACACACAAGTAGCTGAGGAAATGCCTGTGAGCCAGAGCGGAAACCGACGCACGCGTTTGGAAGGAGGCAAAAAAAAAAAAAAAAAACGAGAAGAGATGGAGAGTCTTCAAATGTGTTCATCCTGCCATGGGAGACTAAGCTGGGACTTGAGGGTGGGAGTGGGTGAGAGTTGGGGGGGGGGTCTTCGTGTCTCTGTTCTTAGGCACATTGAGGTTATGCAAATGCTCCATCAGGCGGAGGGCAAGGCTGAGCAGGTTACTGACGGGCCGTAGAGCACAGAAACATGTCCTCCACTCAGCCAGCCAGCAGAGAGGCTGACAGAGAACGGGGTGGGGGGGGGGGGGCAGGGGGGGCTACAGGGGAATGCTAAGAGTCCTCACCGCCACCTTCCCGACTCTTCCTCCCTCTCTCCACCTGCTCGGATTTAGCCGAGAGAAATCCCAGAGAGGCTTTTACATCATCCGTATCCGGTGGCAACCACACACGATGGGTCTCTGTTGTTATTATGGGATGCGTGAAGAGTAGCTGGATGCAAGAGGAATGCGCGTCGCGGTTATTGGTACCATTTTAATAGTATTTATTTATAGCCGAGCTTCGAGACGAATCTATCAACGGTAAACGTCGATAGCTTTGCAGTAAAACCGGCGTTTATTTCTAGTACGTTTTAGCTTCAACAAGAAGGATTGAAAACTAAATGTTGTACTGCGGTAGAAAGCTTTTTGGGGAAATAGATCAGAATTAAGGGATTAACAATTTACTTAGATATCAGGTGATTAAGTCCTCAACCCTGTGGTCAAGAGTTTCGATCCTCGCACATTTAGCTGAGCTGGAGTTGTAGCGCTGGAAGTGTCGGCTGTGTCGATCGGGTCCCGTCGACTCCCTGGAATTTGGGTGTTTTTTTGAGGCGGCTCATGCTTGAATGAATGAAATGTGTACTTGCATTCATTGAAGGCATATTCAAAGTTCTCCAGTGTTTTAGGGAACGTGAAAGGAGGTTCATCCTTCTTCATCAGCTCATCTAAGTCTATTCTCGACAGCAGATCTGAGGAAGGAGAGAAAATGTCAAAGGTCAGGAAAGATTCGGGACAGATGTACACTTTCAATGCGCTTCCCAATTTGATGCCGTCTCGTTTTTATCGGAATTTATGACCTTATAATTGATTTTCTAATTACATTTCTATTTATGTATATTCTCCATGTTTGGAACTCTACCAGGACACACTTAAAGCAAACATTCTTAATCTGAATTATACTTTCCTGGCAAAATAATTCCTCAAACAAAGAGCAAAAAAGTTCTGAAAATAAAATAACTCATTCTAAAGTGACAGATATCATTATAAAACAACAACATATTACTCATGGTTCAATGGAACATTTCACAACACCGGCTCCAAGTTGTGATTTGGATCCATCTTGCCCACGTCCACGATGGCCGGTGGGTCGTGATCACTTTCCTTGTGTAAATAAAGCTTCCCGACTTCTTCCTGCTGGGATCATTCACCTTTGAGCGCAGTAGTTCTCTCCCTGTCCTCCTGGCCAGCGACCTGGGCCATAGCGATCCAGAACAGGCACAAGGCTGGTGTGGCAGCACGAGAACGAGCGCGCATGTGTCCTCCCAAAGGTCATGGAGACGCATCCTGGGACGCGTGGAGAAGAAAACACACCTGAATTGTGTTGCTTTATCCTCGAACATGAACAGAATCCCTCCTCTAATGACTGAACACCATAACTGTGCCAAAAAAGCTTGTTGCACCTGCGGAGGTGGGTTCAAGCCAAAACCTGACGTCACAGCCTTGCATTATGGCATAAGGTCGAGGCTTATTGGGTAAAACGGAAGCAATGATAATTCACCTTGCAATAGCGCATGAAATAAGCAACTATCTGTCAACACTATCGCTATTTAATTTTTTTTTAAAAAGCAGCAGCTCCAGTGCTCAACTTCGCGCACGTGTGATTAATTATGCAAATGAGGTAAAGTTCTTTTTGCTTTGAATCCGGGCTCTTAATGTAAGACACTCGTGCTTTTATTTCTTCACAGCCGCCCGAACCGAACCGAACACGCAGCTGCGCGGTAGAACGCACGTCGCTGTAGGATGCATGCACGCTTTCCCGTCGACTCACGCACCATGGGCGTTTGCGACTGTCCGGTTGCTGCTGCTGCTGCTTCCTTGAAATTTCTCAAAACAGGAAGTGACTCAGAGAAGCGCAGCGCGTGCAGCGCGTGAAGCTTCCGGGTTACCGGGGCAACGGACTGGAAGGGATTCTTAAAGAGACAGTGTGTACAGGCAGCTGCTCCAGGGAGGCTCCACCAGCAGCCACGTTGTTGGTTCTCTGCGAAACACCTCGAAAAATTGTGAACAGATGTTGATAAGATTTTGCGGGGGGGGGGGGGGGGGGGGTCTATTTTGGGCCTCGGAAGAATTTAGTACATTTTGAAGGGAATGAGGGATTTTATGTTTGTATAATAATTGTGTTATTCTGACTTTTCCTTTTGGATCTGCGTTTCTCCACGTTTTGCACGAGCATTCACTCGTGTGATGATTCAGATGTTTAGATGTCTGAACAAAGTTATTATATTATGAGAAAAGTTTCATGGTAATTTAAATATTTCAGAATTTCATGGGTTTCACGTGTCCAACGCTCAGAAATTCAGTTGGAGGAATATGTTTGTGTGAGCTATAGTCTGTTCAGATAAGTAAAGGAGGTTTGTAAGATCATTTTGTTGTCTTTTGTATTCCCTAAGTGGTTTGGTGATCACAATCTTGCTACATTTGCATCAGAATTCTATTTAAGGAAGGGAACATCTGCGATGAACTGGCGGCTTGTCCAGGGTGTCCCCTGCCTCTCGCCCATTGAATGATGGGATTGGCTCCAGCTTGGCCCGCGACCCGATAACGGATTAAGCGGTTGGGACAATGAAGGAAGGGAACATCTCTCTATCCAAAACGGTAAATGTTTTCCCGGCTCTCAAAGGAATTGCACAGGGTGTGCAGCCGCCTTTGTGAGCTGATATTCTGTTCTTGTTGAAGAAAAGAGCCTCGTTTGAGTCGTTTAATTTTCATCTAAGCATTAAGCGTAATAAAGTAGCGCATTTGTATTTATTAAAAAAAATAATTTATAACTTCATCATAAATTGCTGACTGGACAGAGATCAGACAGGAAACATTTATCGGCGAAGTGAGAATTTTATTTTCATCTTTAATTCAAACATTCCGTGTCATAAATAATAAAATGAGGACAAACTTGGAAAAGTATACCGAGCAATCGTATCACACATAAAATAAATGTTTTCTCAGTTTGCACAAAATACTGACTGATATTACAGAGTGGGGCAGCTTTTTGGGACACGGCGTGATAAAAACATACATCATGCTGCTTCTAAACCATAATATTTGATGTCTGATTTCAGGATCCAGGAGGAAGTATGCTGACACCAATGTCTTTACAGTCTTTCTCACACAAAAAAATAAGAAATCTTCAACTACTGTGTGATCACACGCATGCATCTTGTCCCAGGCACACAAATCCAGGCTCTCTGTTTTCCCAGAACTGATTTTTTTTTGGAGATGTGCTCCCAAAAAGATGAAATGCATCTGATGCTGTATAGAAAAGCACAAAGAGTCTGAGGCTTGTGCATAAAGAAGGAGGCGCCGTCTCCCTCGCTCTTTCTGTTGTTCTGCAGTCCTCTCTCCCACGTTTTCAAGCACGAGATATGAAAACTCCCTCCACACACACACACACTCTACTACCTTGAGAGCTGCGAGTGAATATTACAAGCCAGCATTTACAATGTGATAAAAAAAAAAAATCCAACTGCAATGGACTGTTATTGGGCGGCGCTCCTATCAGATGGCCGTTTCCCCCTGGGTCGGATTTGCTTGTGTTTCATCAGCTTCAAGAGGGTCCTGTGGTCCCGGGCTGCAGCAGCAAACTAAATGGGCTCTCCGAAGTCCCTCGACCATAGCTTGGTCCCCATCGTCCACCTCTGCGCCGTTCTGCATCTCCCACCTGGAAAACAGAGGCAGAACATCAACTGTTTAACACCGGTGAGAAGAGAGTGTCTGCAAAGTTACGTTCATGTAAGAAGAAGTGACCCGAGAGCGAGGAGTGGCCGGTTGTCCAAAACACCACGGCGCGCTTTCACTCCGTTATCACAACATGTTTGCAGATGACATTGTGATCTGCAGAGGAGACAGTGGTGAGGACAGCCATGATGGACGCTTAGAGACAGTGGCGAGGACAGCCATGATGGACGGCTTAGAGACAGTGGCTCTGAGGAAAAGACAGGAGGCGGAGCGAGAAGTGGTGGAGATGAAGATGCTGAGGTTCTCCTTGGGAGTGACCAGGTTGGACAGGATTAGAAATGACACAATAAGAGGGACAGTGAAGGTTAGACATTTTGGAGACAAGGTCAGAGAGGACAGACTTCGATGGTTTGGACATGCCCAGAGGAGAGACGGGGACTATATCGGTAGAAGGATGCTGAGGATGGAACTGCCAGGGAACAGGACTAGAGGACGACCCAGGAGAAGACACATGGACGTAGTGAGGGAGGACATGAGAGTGGCTGCTGTTGAGGAGGACGATGAAAAGGACAGGGTGAAGTGGAGAACGTTGATTTGCTTTGGCAACCCCTTATGGGACAAGAGGAAAGTACAGTAGCAGTAGATCACAAGGGAACCTTCCCTTTCTTTTTTCCTGCCATGTGGGTGTTTCACTTTGGCAAAAATTGTAATTGTTCAGCGAGACATTAAAACAGAAGGCGGTGAAGGAAAAGAGAGTGGATGATTTCACCGGCTGGTGCCTTCCTGTCAGGCTGACGCTTGCTGCGGCGTGACCACGCTATAAGAAGTGACTAATTTTAAGCAGAGGAAACCAGTTTCACAATATGTTCCTCGGTCAGATCGCGTTCTGAGCTTTGAGCGTCAGATTCAATACGTTAAGGTTGTTCCATTCTAAAAGACTCAGTATTTCAATGGAATCTCTCAACTAACGACTGCGGTCAGTCAGAACCCCGTATGGCGATGCGGCTGAAGGCCGATTTGATGTGCCGCATCCGCCGCATTGCATCCATCTGACTGCAAATGATTGCATTTTCATTGTGATCTCTGCATCTCCTTTCATGCTGAGTGTGTGTGTGTGTGTGTGTGTGTGTGTGTGCGTGTGAAGCATAAATGTGTGTAGGAGGGGCTAAAACACTAACTATTCCATGCATGTTTCATGCATACTAAGAGGCGGGCCTCTCAGTGCTGCACTTGATGAAGTTTCAGCCTCTGTCATAGTGGGTATCTGGACAAATCAGACGTCTTCTCCCTCTGATTCTCGACTACCATCAGCGGGGTAATTAGCGTCTGCGTGGGGAGGATCTGTTTATGTAAATACGCAGATTAGACAGAGCGGTTTCCTCTCATGCGACCGTATTCTCTCTCCTCAAACAAGTCTGGTCGACAGTTTTCCTGTTTTTTCTGGGTAATTGTTGCGTCTCAAATAAGACAGAACAAACAGAAAAGTAGTTCGGTCTGCTCTTGATGACTGCTGCAGACTCCGCTGGAGGAATGCAGATGACTACTGAGAGAGGGGGGGGGGGCAGACAAATTGCCCCAATGTTATTTTTTTATCTTTTTTCAGTGACATAAAATCAAAATCATTTCCACTAAATAACCATTATGGGATACAAACACTCGCGCAAACAAAACAACACAAATGTCAGCATGCAAAGGCGAGAGAGCGCAGAGGGGAGCGAGGGAGAACGGAGAGCTGAAGGAATGGCAGCCAATAAAGGAGGGAGCGAGAGAGGAAGGAAGGAAGACAGGAAGGGACGCTAAAGGTTTTTCAATGTTTAATTTTCAAATAGGATTAAGCAGAATGACATTTAGCTGAAGGTTACAGGCTCAGCATTGTCTTAGCTGATATTGATATGCAGGAGGCGCCCTGCTTGTCACCGGGACAAACACCATTGATGAATGAGAAGCCTTTCCCCAGGAAGGTGTTAAGTGCAAATCTGAAATGAGGGAGATAGAAGAAGAGGTGTAGAGAGCTGGAGCGACGCGGGAACGCGTACGACATTACAACAACCGTCGCCGCGTGCAGTGTCGCTGGACATTTGGTATTTGAGAGTGTGAATTGTTCCATAAAGCGCAGGTTGCGTATTTGTTGATATTCGTTGATCTCAAGTCGATAATGAGCTGAGAAACACACAAGGTCCGTCACCGACGGCGTCTGCAAATCATGTGCATCTTAAAAAAATGCACATGAAGGCTAAAGTCGACAACAACTTCACCGTTCCCTCGTTTTGGGAAAGTTTTCGCCCGGAATTTACATCTTAATAAGGAGAGCCTTACCCTTTAATTCTTATGGGCTCTGCTCATTTCTCATGCATTAATACTGGAGCTGCTGACTCTGCTCTTTCTCTGAATACAGAATAGGACACACATATTAAGACTCGTATATTTACAGGATTGATGCCACGGGAGATTGTCTGGGAAGCGAGATGAAAAAGCTGATGTATTTCAACACCGCCGTCGACGGGAAGCTGCCCCGATGCAGGCGTGAGACAAAGAGCGTCCATCCTGATCTCCAGCTGATAATGAGCGGTGATGTCTGGCAAATTAAGAGCGTAAGAACTCTGCTCGCAGATCATCGGGCAGTCAACTCACTTACTAGAGTCTCACTCGGAACACAGAGATGAAACTTTAGAGTCTCCGGGAGACGCAGAAGTCGAATAACTAGGAGGACGCAAGCGCTAATAAAGGAATATCGGCATGGAGCGGGTAAAAAGAAGAGACAAACAAAACAAAACGCACTCCGGCTTGAGCACCGATGACGAGAAGGAGAGCGAGCCAGCAGGAAGACAAAGTGCTCCAAGAGATCAGAGGAGACAGTGGCCGGTGGTTTCCTCTGCAGCTGTCAGTGGGCTTAGTGGTTTCTCTCAGAGCGCTGGATGTTTGTGCCGGTCTGGGTTCCGTGCCCGCTCTGCCACCGGGACCGCTGTTTGTTTAAAAGGCTGGCCTGTCAAACACAGAAACGCCACCGACAGCCAGACACTTGGCTAAACGGCTCTGACAGCAGTCCTAATCAGAGGCTTTTGCACATGGCCGCGGGGGGCCTGGAGGATCCATCATAACCCGAGCCTAAATATTTAGGTGCTAAACTTTCCAAAGGTCAGGCCTTTCCGTGGATGCCAGGGTAACGCGTGTCAGAGGAGCGGGAAGAGAGGGGGGAACGAACAAGAGTTAAATATCCTCTGTTGTTTCACCCTTTCAGTTTGGAATCCTCAGAACCGGGTTATGTTTGGCGGACTGGTGTAATTTGAGGTTAAGGAGATGAAGGTTGAAGGACTCAGGCTGGGAACGGTCTAGAATAGAATAGAATAGAAAGCCTTTACTGTCTTTGCATAGTGGATATACAAAGAGATTAGGAGCACTGCTCCGTCCGGTACGTAGTACAACCTAATAATAATATCAGAAAATGCAGGTGAATGACATAGCCCATTTGATTTTTACCCTTCAGAAACAATCGAAAAGCACAGCACCAACTTTCTGCGTCATCTCCCGGACACGAACGTTAGCTAGTCTGGGCTAACTAGCAAATCTGAGCGGAGAAAAAGAAGAAACACACACACACACACACACAGTGCAACACTACATAACCGACTCTTCACCTAAAGAACCCTGCAGCCACCCGGCGCCTCGGACAGGGATGGCGCCCCCCAAAGCCTTGAGGGTCTTGGCACCGCGAAAGACGTTACATTAATAAAGCAGCACATGACTCCGCCCCCCCCTCCGTGACTTATCCTCAAACAGGCTGGACAGCATTACATTTGCTTTCGAAATAATTCATTCGTTAATTAATGCAGCTAACCTTTACAAATATAAATACTGCATTCTGTTTATCTCGGCTGCAGGTATGTTTAATATCGGGCATCGGCAGACTAAGGACACCGGTAAATTGTTTTACAAGCAAACGTGTGGAAATAATTCCCTCTTATCTATCCGCTCACCCGAGATTCAACCCTGCGTCTAACGTATCCTGATAAGCTATAACAAACCAAGCGATCGACTTTGTACACGCTCTAAACAATTAAGAGACAACTTAAAAGAAAACTGAGAAAGTTCATTAAAAATACGAGGAAAGGAAAAAAGGCAAGTTGCTCGTTGGGATTGGCTATTGTGCGTAAGAATCTAGTCCGGTTGAGGTAACTGACAAGTTCACAATACAGTGCAGGGGGGGGGGGTCATCGCTTCAACTCAATTTCCACTGAGACACAAACATCCAATTCAATTTAGATATGTGCCTATGCTAGGCTATGAGCCGGAGGGATATTGTAACTGACAGCCATTGGACAGCCGGCTGGATCTGAATATTGACGAGATAGAAACTTGACAGAAGGGATTATGCTCTACCTGCTGACTCACTAGCCGCTACACTGATCCATGCTATTGTCAGATCAACTCAGTGTCAGGGCTATAGTATGGCTGCCCGGTGTGGCGGTGCCACTCAGAATTAGACCCCACCTGAGATCCGTCTCAATCCGAGCCGATGTCCACTCGAAACGGAGAAGAATCAACAGGGACCTAAGGAAACGCGTAAAAGCAAATCAACTACCTCAAATGAAGCTTTAGGTCCTGATGACATATTGGCCTCATGTACAAAAAAGAAATACACTAATACAATATCAGGGTACACTTTTGTACGGTGTGTGTGTGTGTGTGTGGGGCCAGCCTCGTCTTCCACGCACTCGCCCAATCCTGAGGGCCGTCGAGAGCAGACGAGTCATAAAAGGCCTGATCAAAGGGTCTCGGACGTTTGTGAGGACCCTTTGAAAGGACATCCACAGCAAGTCGACACACTTGTACGTGCGGCGACATGGAAACACACACACACACACACACACCCACACACACACATATAGCAGGCAAAAACAGAGGGACACTCACACGCAACACTTCAAACACCCTCTGGTTTTAAAGTTAGAATCCAAGCAATGATAAGTCCTGCATCAGACAGCACAAAGGGCCTTTTTCTCAAATATACCACACACACACACACACACACACACACACACACACACACACTGAGGCGTACAAAGGCTGAGAGAGGTTGAGGAGGAGAGAGACGGGACTGCAGATACGATCATTTTGAATAAAATCCGAGCATCATTTTAATAGAATGAAACACCTGTGTTTCATCCTATTAAAAAGACGGCACACTTCACATGTTTCTCACGTACTTTATCTGCCACATGTCTAAATACCATAGAAATATAACAGCACTCGAGATCTTTCGCCGCCAGGACAGAGTTTTCCGGGAGTGTCCGACCTTCCCAAACACTCTCCAAGAGCACGGCGAAGGCTCATTCTTCATTCTACGCTTTCATTTGGGTCAGTTGTGCGTAAAAACGGGCGCCAGTTTCACTCGCTGTCATTTTGTCATTCGGAGAATTACAACTATGACTTGACATCACGTGACAACATATTTCAAACACCCTCGAGGCGGCCGCTTCTAGCTCCTCGCCATTCTCTCTCGCCATCCGCGGGGGGAGGAGTTTGTGTAAATTTACCATGGCTTAATTACTGAATAATTTATACTATGCTCCAAATTAACGCAGACATTTCCATATTAATGTGTTTGCCAACCAATTCCACATTTATTTGAACTGCGGACAGGAGGGTAGCAATTATCACGGCGCATCGGAGCAGTTGCGCCGCTATTTCAGACATCATTAGGCTGCTTGTCCGCCATGGTGTGACTGCGAGGACGAGTATATTTGGACACAGCTCGGTACATTCCTCAAATAGGCTCGCTGTGCCTAAGTGAGTGAGATTTATCAAACCTTAGGTGTGGGGGTGAGGGGGTCGAGGTGTTTGACGAGATCAGGTCCAATTTAGAATCCCTGCTGTTTGTGAACGCATTATTATACAAAGACAACACATATCCAAACTCCTGCCAGGTGTGCACGTCCAACATCTGTTGGTCAGAGCGGTGGAGTCGCTGACTGCTCCACACGGATGCTCCTCTTATCCCCCCCCCCCCCCCCCCCCTCCTCCTCTCCTTGCCTCACCCTTCTTTTTTCTTCCCCAGTCTCTGAACTGTTTGGTTGTTGTTAGCAGCTCGGCTGAGGCGGCTGGCACCTTTCACTGAACCAGCACCCGAGAGGATGTGTGTGTGTGTGTATGTGTGTGTGTGTGTGTGTGACCTCTCTTACTTGAGCTGCCGTAAATCATTACAGCGAGGCCCTTCATCTAAGATTCCAACCAGTGTCCGACTCGTATGTATACCTGACAACTGTCTGACGCAACCTCTCACCGTATCAGCAACAGTTATTCCTAAAAGGGATCACAAAAAAAAATGGCTCCAAATTATGAAGCTGGGCGACGACAAGTTAATATCATGATTATTTCAAACCTTTAGTTTGATTACAATTAGAATTGATAAAGAATCCAGACAATCTCAGATGCCAGAAGTTTTACCCTAACGCTACATTTCAATGTTGATTAGGTTCAAGGACAGCAGATATTTAGTGTTGGGAATAAATCTAATTTATGAAATTATTAATAATAAATTAAATTTACTCTAAAAAAGCCCCAGAGGTCATGTCAGCGGCGAAGGCAGCGACAGTGAACGCAACACGGCAGTCCAAGTCCATCTGTCATGGCTTCAGCGGGGAATGTTTTGAACCAGCCAACGTCTACGCCTCTCCATGGCCCAATGGCCCTAACCTGGCTCTTCCTCCATCTATAACGGTCCTTCCATCCTCCTATCATTCCTCGTGTGTTACCGTAGTAACGCGAGGAGGCTAAGTTAGCTGGGCAGTCGCAAGTCAGTGATTCAGTTTGGCAGGCAGGTACCTGTTAGTGCGGCGGCATTCTGTCTTTCCCCCCCATGAGCAGAAAACCAAGACGGATAGAGGGAGAGATGGAGGGAGCGTGATAGATAACCGGCAGGGAGAAGGAGTGAAGAAAGGGCTCTTGCTTTGGATAGTCTGAGAACTGCGGTGCAAGTCGCCTTCAACGATTCACCTGGTCTCGGATACTTTAAGAGAAGAATCATTAAAGCCTCCCGTGACACGCCGCTACGCTCAAAGTCGGCCGTCTGGATTTGAAACCGTCACCAAAAGCAGACATGAATTAATGAACAAAGGAGATTCAGATAAACAGTGAGTGGCTTTAGGTTCCCTCCTCTCGCACAGGCAAGTACAAACACAGAGAACAAGTCTTCACTCATGCCATCTCCCCACTGAACACCATGCAGAGGAAAGGAAAAAGGTTTCATCTCCATCTGCTGCCAGGAAATAGCCCATTTCTTATTCAGTGTTTTCTCTTTGTCATTTGTGCATATAGAAACTGTGAAATCTACTAAGGAGCGCTGAGGGTTGGGGAAACTGTCTTGCTCTCAGACAAAGGCCTCGCTCCCAGACGTTGATCTGGCAAAACTCAACCCGGCTATATTCCACTTTCATAGCCGCTGTGAATAAATCGCATAATTCAGCATTTGCTACTTTTTTTTTATGGATCTCGTAGCAGCTTAGTTGAGTAAGTTGCTGCCGTGGTTCATTTTGTGCTGAGATATTGATGCGTGGGAATAATGTTACACCAAAGGTTAAAAAAAACGGCACAGAACTTTGACACCACACGCAGTGTGCTATGAAATATGAAATGAGTGTCAGGAAAACATCTGGATTTCAAACGCGATTATGTTTCATCAGGCGCAGCATCAATTAGCATTTAAAGCCGTGCGGAAAATCTTCTTACCCATTCACAGGTAAACTATTTGGGCTAATCCCATATATCCAATCCACGCATGCTGTAATGTGACTGCAGAAAATGCAGGGACAAAATCCTCTCTATTCAGCTTGCATTAGGTAGAGGGATTAAACGTAATATTACTGAGGTTTTGACACAATCAAGTGAATGCATACGACTGTCACACGGGGGAGAAGGATATAGCGAGGTAGCCGGATCATCGAGGTTATTTACCGAAAAGCTTTTCATCAGAAATAACGGGCGCCCACGCGTCACATCAAGGTAACTGCTGTCGGCTCATGTTTTAATGGACTTTCTCCTCAGGAACACGTTTAATGGAACACATCAGGCAGAGAGAGGCACCATGCTGATAAGTTAAAAAAAATCCTACATCATCAATCGATATACCAACACAGATTTGTTTTGAAAGAAATGCAGCAGTTAAAGGGGTAAAGATTTGCTGTCAATAGTTGCACGGCATTAGGGTTGAAGCGTGCAACGCTCCCAGGTCATCCTCGTTGAAACGATCATCTGCGTGTATATCAGCGTTCCTGTGACAACGTTAGCACCGGGTACGGTTTTATTGTGCCTGTGTGTGTGTGTGTGTGTGTGTGCGTCTCAAGTCTTTGCTTTGGCGGTGCAACGTTTCCACGCCCAGACCAGGGCTTTGCTTTCTTACCTTTTCAAACAGCTCCTTTGCCACGATGCTAATGGCAGTTTTAGGGGGTTAAGGCGATAAATAAATCCTTGCCGTCACCTCATTTTAAATTAAATGACACTTAATTATAGCTGTATGTGTTTTTCAAACACTTTGCATAATTTATTGTTCTGCTTCATCCTAATCTCCAGATCCTTATCACTCGTGCTCTATTTTACCCACCCCCCATCTGTCCTTATAATAAAATCCTAAAGCTCCCTCTCTCGGTTTTTCGTCCCTCTTTCTTGCTGCAAACAACGGCGTGAAAGAGATAAGGGAGGCGGCGATTGTGGGGATGCGACGCTGGAAAGGTCTTTGTCGAGTGTGAGGATGTATTCTACAGGTGTGTGTGTGTGTGTGTGGTAGTGGTGATACTGGCCGGGGGGGTAAGAATCGGGGTTGATTGAGCGACTTA
Source organism: Brachionichthys hirsutus (assembly GCF_040956055.1). Lineage (NCBI taxonomy): Eukaryota > Metazoa > Chordata > Actinopteri > Lophiiformes > Brachionichthyidae > Brachionichthys > Brachionichthys hirsutus. The sequence continues at coordinate 2,400,325 of NC_090900.1, read as the reverse complement.
ACAACTGGGTCACTTATACGAACGCGATCGATGCCAGCCGAGTCGATCGGTGTTCACAACATTGGATCAATTGCAAGTAAACTAATACTGTGTGTATTAAAGTTCAGACGGACAATGCGCTGTGTAATTACAATAAAGCAGATTGCCTTCCCTCAGAAATCCATCCATCATGTACAGTAGAGCCACTACAAATGTATTCCCTATGGAAAGCATCAAGATATTGCCATCGAGCTTTGGAAATGTCAGGGCAATGGGAACGTGCAGGCATTGTGCAATTACATAATGATTATGGCAAACATTTCTCCCCCCCCCCCCCCCCCCGCTCACTCAGCGTGGCTGTAATATGCAGGGAATGGCCATGGGGGGGTTCATTAGCGAGAACAGGCTGCTGTTGAAAAGCTCTGGTTTCACCTCTGATCCCGGCTAATGTGATTTGGACCTGAGATTGGCGGAGGGGAGATTAGATGCTGGCTCACCCGAGGGTGGGAACCATAGGAGGAGACATACATCAATGTTGTTTGCGTTCAAACTCAAACGTCTTCTCACCTCTAATTTGTTCTGGAGCTTCTGTAATCTGATTTATTTGCTGCTCCTTAATCCACTGCATTTTGAAGTGGCTGGATTTGGGCTGGTTTTGGTCGCGGGTGGGACGGGAGAACCAGCGGATGACAACTGGGTTAGCGTTCATTCCTCTCATTACCTCATGGCTTACCCTCATGGCCCGCACTGTCAGTCGCAATGTCAGGCCACTCCTTCTTTCATTTCCTTTTCATTACACCGCTACTCTCTCCGTCACTTCTTAGCCCGCCGTTTATATCGCCGCCACCTTCATCCGTAGACTCTTTGTGCCCCTCCACCTCCTCCATTATGTCTCTACCTCTTTCCTTCCCCTCGTTCCTCTCGCCCCCTTTCATTAGGTCATAGTTGTGGTGATTTGTCAAGAGTGGCTGTGTTGATTAATAGGCTGGCGGAGCCCTTATATTTGGGGGCTGTCAGCAGGGCACCGGAGTGCCAGGGCCGCCCCGCTGAGCCCCCTCACCACCCAGGTGGCCCCATTTGGGCTAAATGAGCTGTGAAGGGTCTCGGCTATGCCCGCCTGCCCCACACTAAGATGTTGCGCACAAACACACACATATAGATGCGGGGGGGGTGCAAAATGCATGCAGGCATACATGCATACGCACACATATCAGCGATGCACGCACACACGCGGTCACATTCGTACTCAACACCCCGGCTCTCGCTGCCACGCACCCCTGCGTCCCCACATGATTTGTCACACTCCATCAATAGACAATAAGTTACTGCCACTCTTGCCTGTCACAGTGGGGCCCGTCTTCAGCAGACCCCACTGTGGTGCGTCCTAGCCTGGTGGAGGGGGTAACAGACAGAAAGAAAGCAGAAAGCGTGTAGTACTTGAGTGTGAGGGGGGGGGGGATGAAAAGAAAGAGGGAGCGAATGAGGTGGGAAAAATACAGAGAGACTAAAGACAGGTAGGTGGACGGAGAGGAGGAAGGGGATGCTTCGCTCTGCGCCCCGCATCCCAGCGGAGGGCTTACAGAGCTTGTTCTGACGCACACCCAAGTAGCCGGGTCTGAACCGGCGTGTGCGTGTGTGTGTGCGCGTGTGTGTGTGTGTGTGTGCGTGTGTGTGTGCGTGGAGTAACGCGGTTCAGCTGCTCCGAGCCGATTGCCTGGCCTTGGCGCCGGAGGTGGTTTTGCGTGCATGAACGCGTGTGAATGCAAACGTCCCTCTTTGCAAGATTATTTTGCAAAGGGGGACCCCCCCCCCACACACTTCCACCCCCGTGCCCGCCAAAACCGAGAGGGGCAAGACCTTGGTGAATGAGATCATCTGGCCATATTTGCACCCACGCTCGCGCACAAGCGTACACGCCTCCTCAATGATTCAACCTGACGATGGCTATTGGAGGGGAAACTTGGATCTGTGAAGGTCAGACGAGTCTGAACGGTAACATCCACCTCTCCAGGCTATCGCCACCGTCTCCACTCCTCCACTGTCATTACCGCCGGCCGGCGAGCGCTCATTATCAACTTACTTCATCAAATACACTTCATTATCACGCTTGTCCTTATCGGACAGATGGGACGGGCCCTCCAGCAAATGACAGAGCAACTAGTATAAAGCGATTCCCTTTTAAGGTCTATTCAACCAACGGGTCATAACACACAGAGTCATCTGCTATTAGTTTATCTGTGATTTACACTTGATTGGACATCTGGAGGAAGGAAAAAGATCGGTATACGCGTCTTCGGAAAATACGGTTTAATTGTACCAATGGCTATGTATTATAATTACATCTGAAGTGATTATAGTCATTATGAAGTCGTTATTTGAGACCGTTGAACATATGAAAGGCGGACGGGGACAGCGGCTGAATGGACAGCTGTTACTGAAGACACACGTTAACAGGCAGCCCCGATCACGCCGGGAATATGGACGACCATGAAATTAGGACTCAACGTATAGCAATTACAATGACAATGAGCTTTGTTCCATGTGTCAAGTATCAATCCAACACTTGCCAGGGCAGCTTTCATATCATAGCTAATAGGCAGTTGGCGGGCCGGGCCGTTACCGGCGGCTGAACCAAACTATTCCCGAGCTGGCCCCTTGCTATTGTGCTTAGCAGTTGACGGAACACGGTAACAGTAATACACACATCAGCTACATGTGCCCCCCCATGCAAATGAGTGCATTAGAGGCGACCTCGGAGAGCGGCGCACGGCCAATAAATCTAGCTGGGGGGGGGGGGAATGTAGCCTTTACCATGCGTGTCCAACCCCATCTATTTAACCTAATTACGCACACCATACCAGGTAATAAAAGTCTGCATGCCATCAATTCTGACATCCCATCCAGGACATTGCAAGAAATGCCTATTAGGATCTATAAATCCTCGGGATAGCGATATTCCCTCGGTGTGAAGTGTGTGAAAAGGTGTGTCTGTGGGAGGCTGAGTCCTCCCACACATGTATAATGTGTGAGCATGACTGAATGCTTTTTTCTTTTTACTATATCTGCTGGTATTTCTTTTATACAACTGAGTGCAGTTTTAAGTTTAGGATATAGAGCTGGAACCGATGAACCCGCCGGTGCCGTTCAGCCATTCCAAGTCTATCCTTTTTTTTTTTGGCTCTAATCCAAAGTGAAAAGACAAAACAACAGATAGCTGATTCAGACGGTACATCATGGGAGCGAAACCCGGCTTTAAGCATGCTGTTTTTTTTTTCCAAGCCAGGTGTTCACATCGTCTGTCACACCTGAGGCCGGGCGGAACGCGGCTGGAGGTACTTTCCCTTTCCGATGTCACGCCTTGGGATTGGTTAAAGAAAACAGCAACGGGTTGGCTGAATGGAATCTCCCGGTGTTTCAGCCATAGGCGGGTGGAGATAAATAGACGTGGTCACAGTATCTTCATTCGCACTCCCTTCCCCTTTGTCTGTAGCACACCTGAGCTCCACCCGACCCCAACGCTCCACCTGTGGATGTGGACGCGAGGCAGAAAGGGAAGGATGAAAGACGAATAGCCGAGAGGTGATGAATCCCGGTGTTGGAGGACGTTGCTATGAATCACTTTGACCCTCACCTCTGCGACTAATTGGTGGAATGAAGATTAATCATGTAAAGAATGGAAGCATTGGAAGAACAGTTTACTTCCTGTAAACACACACACGCACACACACAACTTTCATGAACATCATGCACATCCACCGCGCCCCCCCACCCCCCACTCGCCCTCCCACTCTGCAGTTTTGATCTCACAGAGGGAAAAGAATAAAGAAAAAGCAAAGACAGGATAACCAAACTTGGATTTCCTCTGCAGGATGTCATCCATGGAATTCTGTAGTAAAGCTAATCCATCACACGGTGTAAGAAAGAATAGCGTGTGTGTGTGTGTGTGTGTGTTTTCTATTAAAAAGGATTATTCCATTACCGAAATAGAACCGACTTGAAAAGCCAGCTCAGAATAAACGGTTTGGTAAATTGATTTATGACTGATGTATCTCACGTAAGCTGAAAACTGTGTTTTTCGGGGGGTAAGTGGAGGCATTGTGTCAGAAACAATTACTGTTTTCATATAGCTGGGAAAAGATGGCGAATCCGCAGCAGCTGTCAGGACATCAGGTCGCAGACGCTTAATGTTTGGGACTGATATAGGCGTTTGGGAGAAGGAGGTGCTTCTGTCTCATTGTGATTACTGTATTGCTAAGAAGGTAAGCCCCGAAATAGCAGCGAATACAAACACAATAAAGCACAAATAAAAAAAGATTTAAAAACATCTGCACATATACAGCATTATTCCCGATTGTACAGAGCGAGCACAATGCTGGCTGAACAGCGACTCGCCGTCGGCTCTTGAAGATTATGCACGTCTCCGTTGTCACATTTCGTGCATTGTGCAGACTTTCTACAAAGCTCCCCGGCTTCAAAGACGCTCCGCTGCCGTCTCAGTCACCTATTATAAACAATGCATTTTTTGAGAAAAGGCTGTAATTGTGCAAAAGTGTGGCACAAATGGCTTTCTAACATGACTTTATGCCTCCTCTATACGCAAGGACCCTGAAAGCGCTCTCCAATTGTACTTCTGCTTTCATCCAGCATAAAAGCTACCTTTGCCGTGTAGCTTCGGTGCGATACCTTTCCTAACCTTTACCCCACGCCCTCACCCACCGCGTTTCATATGAGTGCACAGCCACAATGGCTTGAGTAATGGGTCCAAAATGCCTTTTCCCTGAGCAAAATCGCTGTTTTTTGTGGGTCACGTAGAGGTAACTTTCAGACCCGAGCAACTACCTCTATTAGTAATGCCGTTCTCATTCTAATTTAACAGCCAAAGCATTTTGCAGTCCCTCACAGGCCCCCCCGCCACTTAGCCTGGCTCAATGCAGAGGATACCCACAATAGAGAAAAAGTAAGATGGAGAGAAAAACACGAGAAGGTAGAGAAAGCGAGAGCTCTATCCTTGTTTGAAATCCGTCAACATCCAGGAAAAGCTTCGCCCCGTCATTGCGGAGGGGGGGGGGGGGGTTGCAAGTCAGCCATAAATGTTTTTTTCTGCTGCAGGAGGAATTGGTATCGGAAGTTAAACCAAGAGCCCGAACACGTTTGCAATCTAAAACAACCCGGTGGCCGGTTGGTGTACGGCCTCACATCTTAAATGCATCAACGTTAGATGCTTTTAGTGCCAAACGGTCGGCCTTGTTCCCTGCTTTGTGCTGTAACTGGGATGTAAAGTGCTTATTTTTACACTATATTACAACTATAAAGTTGTTGCTAATAAGAAGCCTCTGTAAACGGATTGTTGTCTCATCTCTATGAGCATCTTCTACTCAGATTACAGCCTTTGATGTGATGCACTCCATCCTTTATGAAAGCATGTCGCGGGCGCAAGAACACGCGTGCACCTTTGTGCGTGTTCGGAAGAGAGAGCAGGCTGCAGACTGCGGCCACTGGGAAATCAAGGAGCACTTTGTCATGCATCCTTACATGCGTGACACAGCGTCTCGTGAGACGGCGCCTGATTGGTCTACGAGGTATCAAAGAATGACGGATGAGTGATGGCGTCAAGGGGATACGGGGTGTGTGTGTGTGTGTGTGAGAGATCTGTGTGCGTGTTGGCTGGGGTGAGAGCGGTGACATGTCTTGGTGGCTCCTTGTCAAAGCCAGCTGGCAATGCTTTCCAATTCTGCCATAAGGGAGTCAAACGCCAGCGAAGTGTCAGTTTTCAAGACTCGCATTGTTTTAATGCAGACGTGACGCTACAATGGCCGCACAATGGGACAACAATCGAACTCCCTGACCGCCGACGGGAAGACAAGAGGCAGAACTGAGAGATTATTGCAACCCATCCCAAAAAGATGGAGACATCGCTCTATCTATGGTTCAGCATGGAGGATGTGACATCACTGATATCTAGCAACAACTTGAGAGATCACCTCTTCAAATGCACTTTTTGTGTCAATCTATCTCGGGTTGAGTTCAGGACCAGGAATGCCAGATGTCTGTCCAGATGTTGTTGATATTCATCCTAGACTTACTTCAGATTTTCATGCTGTCCAGGAGAATCCAAGGTCACAAGGCCTTGGATCGCATAATGCCTTGCGACTGTGCTGGACTAGTATTGACGTGAGGATATCCTTTTCCTTGTTATGATGGCATCACTTCCAAACGCATCTCGCTTAGTTGTGGAAAGTACAAACTCAAAGTTACTCATGCTCTTCTTCTCTAACTTTATGGATCTTGTGCAGCTGCTGCGCCGAAGAACCGAAAACCCAAACATCTACATCGGAACGTGCATAATTACCGAGCACGTCTTTCACATTCATCACCTCTTAATAAGATCATGTCGAAAGGCAGACATCGTTTTTACTTCGCCTCTATTCATCACGTTTGATTGTTGTTGGTTTTCTTTCATCAGCAGGTAAAGGACTGGCGTGGAGCGAGACAAAGCACCCAACTTTTCTCTCCTTGGTCTCTCGTTCTGATAGATGTTACGAGCTCTTACCACCCCGAGAGGTGGAAAGAGAGACAGCGGGAAAGAGGAGGAGGATTTACGCTGGCACCGCATTTTTGTCCAATTAATAGATTGCCAGGGTGTTGCATATTTTGCATGACAAAGGAGGGTAATATTAAACTGCCATTTGTAATGAAAATGCACTTTGCAAATTAAAAAGTGCAGAAACCCAATTTCTCCTACCTCTTTAGGAAATAAACAGTCCTTAACCAATTAAAGTGCATTGTAATAATTCCGTGATTTATAGCAGGTTGTTTAACTTTCAAAACTCGGCTAACCTATATTAAGGTCACAATCCATCATGTCTTGCATGGAGCGCTACGGAGTAATGGCTGTTGTATTAGCTGCTTTTGATGATAGTATGAAAGAAGTATTAGCACTTGTCAACAAAACTGCTTACAACATAACATTAGCATGCATGAGCTGCGTTGCCTATTCATTATCTTGGCAGCTCCACACTCGCGGTTACTGCCTTATAAAACATTTTGCCAGACCTAAAGCACACACTCGCTGTTTGGTTTTGTGATAGAGTGGCAACATGCAAAGCGTGGGGCGCGCTCTGGTTGCAAAGCAAACAGGCGCTGGAAACATGAAACGGGGGGGGGAGACAGAGGAAAGAGAAGGGAGGAAGAGAAGGACAGAGGGATGGGGACGGGGAAAGAAGATCACACTCTGGTCTTGCCTTGATCATTCTCCATCGGTTAAATTTCAGTTTCAGTGTTATAAACAGACAATGTCCACCGGCTGGCTGGGGAGGGAAAAGGAGACCAAGGTTCGGGAAGAGTGCGATGTGAAGTTACACACTTTTACAGTTCAGCTGTAGCTGAATGATAACTGGGAAGAGAGCGAGAGAGCGAGCGAGAGAGAGAGAGAGAGAGCTAAGCTCTGAGGGTAACATTTGGAGGGCTGTTGAACCAGATACAATGCGCAGAAAGAGAAAGGTTCGGCGGGAAGCAGTAAGTGATTTGAGCGACAGAAAACTCGGTGTGATGAGGGGCTTGAGAGCGAGACGTGCATTGAAATGGAGATGGGGGGGAGGGAGGAATAGATGTAAACACAGAGAAAGAGTTCCAGCTGAAGGGCACGGCAGGGTACCAGCCAGAGAGAGAACGATGCAGAGATGCAGGGCGGAGTGACATGGTGACATTTGCCTCCGCAAATGGGTTCCCTGGCTTTAGACGCACAGTCTGGTGCGATGCCCCCCAACCGTGAGCCAAGAATGCACTTAGCTCAACAAGAGCAAATGAATGGCCCTGTTTTGACTTCTACCATAACACTCCTTCTCCCTGATAGCTGGTGTTGGGCAGAGAGATTCTGGAACAAAGGGATCCCTGAACGTTTATACCCCAGCACAACAGCCTAATTAGTGTGTTGAATCTGCAGCGGGGTAATATGTGGCTTCAGTATAGCTCTCATGCTTCTGACTCGAGGACGACTACATTTAAAGGACGCGTCGACGCACAAGCTAGTCATCGTTACAAAAAGCGACGTCCGGAAGGCATCAAAAGGAATCTAAGATGAAATGCAGAGAAGCAAACACACGGTCGTTGTTTTTGGACACCCGCCCGCTATGAATGTCACACCAAAACACCAGACGAGGCCAACGCCGCCACCCCAGGGATGCAATAGAGCTCACATGAGTCTAGCTCTAGATGCTGAAATAATTCCATAGCAATGAACATGCTAATTCTGTAGCATTAGCTTGAGCTGGTTTTTTATGTTAATATTCTTTTCAAGCTCATAGTTGGATGTTTGAGGAACCTGGATGTAGAAATTTGTGATGAAGCACGGAGGGGATGTGAATTAATAGTGTGTCATGTTTCTCCACACGGCGCACACATACATGTTCAACGGGGCTAAACGCACGTGTCCTGGCTACACGTGCCTCCGCGCCGCCGCTGATCGCTCACCGCCTTGACCTGCTCTGCATGCGCTGATGTCTAAATCTCTCTGCCCGGTTTCCTCAACGGCTCCCCGATGATTATTCATGTGCGTTTAACGCTCAAGCAGCCCCTCATTAACTGTGTCTCGCTGGGCCATACGTTGGGCCAAATTACGCAGCTTTGACATACACAAACCAGCAGGGGAGGAGGATGGGCAGGGAGCGGCGCCGTTGGGCTGAAAGGCCCGGCTCTCTACTCGGTGCTCTCCAACAATAGCTAATGTGTCTGTACGGCATTTTTTAAAGCAATCAGCACCTTCACTTTTAGAGGAGCGGAGGGGGAAGGGTGGAGAAGTGGTAAAACACATCCGGTTTGAGGTGGACCTTTTACACCTTTTACGCCTTTGAAGTCCTGTGCAAAAGTTCCGAAGGCAAAACAAGGGGGTCATTGATCTTCCACCTTTGAGGAGCCAGCAGTGGTAACAACGGTGAATTGATGTCTGAGTAACAGCGAGCCAGCCAGAAAAAAATATATAATTTAAATTTACAAAGCCGCCTCATGGTAGCACGGGTAGCATGGATAGCAGGAGCTAGCGTAGCGCTGGCAGTGTCCCCCTTGAGCTGGTCTCAATCCCAGATAAATTCAGAGGGCCGTGGCAAGAGTGGCATCCGGCGTAAAACTTTGCCAGATTGAAACGTACAATCAGCCTTAAACATGAAAGTGATACCGAATCGGACCGCCATTAACTCACAGGATGCCGGTGGAAGTTGGATTAATGTGGGTGGAAGAAGAGGCCGGTGTTAAGGAGGACGATGCAAAGGACAGGGTGAAGTGGAGAAGATTGGTTTGCTGTGGCGACCCCTGACGGGACAAAGCAGCATTCAAAGTGTACGTAAAAACCTCATATTGGGGGACTAATACTGCCATGAATAGCCACGCCTCTTTTGGTATCTAAAATCATACACTGCAGGCATTATGGAGGGGGGGGGGGGGGGGGGGGAGTTGGCACTGAGGAAGGCCTCCATTTTATCGCTATTGTGTAATCTCATTGTAAAAAAAAAAATAGAATTTGGCCTGGAGAGGAGGATTGTCTGGACGTAATGTAAAGGATTTGCATCGTGAGCAAGGAGGGATTTAATTTTTAATTGACTGGTATTATCGACACAAAGCTGCGATCCTTTATCGCTGTGTGTGCGCGCGCCAGCTTTCAGCGTGTGTAATTCTGCCGCATTAGAAAGACAATCAAGAAATAAACAGCAGACACAAGCAACTGTTTTCAACTTCAAGAGTAAAATGAACCTCTTTAATCGCTGACATCCGATGTCGTCATGACAGCAATCAAATATAACGCGAGTAAAGGTCGAACGATGGATGGAAAGCAACGGAAGAAATTAGCCCTGGACTGTGAAGTCACTACCGCAGACGTGATTAGCCCGACATCTTACAAACACACACGTTTCCATGACAGCCGACTGTAGTATGCGTGATATTTACAAGTGGTATGGACAAAAATGTCCCTGATACTTCATCGGTGAATGCAGGTAGTGGCGAAAAAGAAAGATATACAGCATTTAAACTCAAAACAGAAAAAAAAAACGAACCCTTCTGTTGAACAGCGCATGCATTGTAAACGTCCGGCGATGCAAATGTTATTTTATATCTGCATTCTGAAAACACACCGCAACCTGCACAGTCGCTGCGACCGATGAGGGAAATGTTTCGAACATCGACTAAACTCAACGTGGCCATTACAAAATCAGCCTTTATTGAACAAGGAGCTGAAAAGTGAATCATTATTTACTCTCCCTCCACGAAGCCGGGCAATCAAATCAAAATGTGACATTAGCGTGACCTCAGCCCGATGTGAATCGCTACCCTTTAGCACGGCGCAGAATTGAGACTAATCCTTCGCAGCTCGCCGCTTCTGAGGCTGGACCTGAAGATTTTGGGAGCGGGGGGGGTTCGAGCCATATGCTCGGCGTGTGACAGCTACATCACAGCAGTGCGACAGAAGTGTGTCATCCTCACGGGATGGTGGTAGACCCGGTGTGTGTGTGAGAGCACCACAGACGTGGTGGTGTGAGGTGTGGTGCAGATGGCCTAATGCTACCTGGACTCTCTTTACGGGACAGGAAGTGACACGATGACACGTGGGCAGGCCCCCGCCATCAAGGATACTCGTACCTTTACGCTTGAGCATGGAATACAAAATTTTGAATTTCAAAATAAAACTCGTACTATTTCTCCCCTAAAAAAACCATAGAAGGTTTCTACCCTCCCTTTCAAACATGGCTTATAGGCACAGAAGAGCACAGGTCTCTCTCTCTCTCTCTCCCTCCCTCCCTCCCTCCTCCTCCTCTATTTGTCAGTGTCTCCTCTCCCTCAGTTTTCGTACCGGGTGAAGGTGTCCTCTGGGGATTAGGAAGGCCTCGGGGGGATTTGTCTTAGTGCAGAGTGCCACCTTGTTGTCAGGGCTGCTATGACACATTCCTTTTAAAGCCACCCCTGAGAGACGCTCACAGAGGAGAAATGTCATTCTATAATGCAATGCAACATCAACGCAGGAGCATACGTGGAAATATTGTATGATATCTATTCAAATGAAAAGGGATGAGATGAATTATGACATGAGAGAAACGCGTTTCAGACAGGATCTGCATCTCCTCGTGGCATGTTGTGCTGATCTCTCATCTCTAAAATGCTTTAAAACCTCGACCTGAATTTATAAAATGCTTTTTCCCCCACTCTAATTAGGGTTGCATTGATTCGAGTGCACAACATAAGTGCTAAAGTATGTATTTGTGTGGCTATAAGCACATAAGCATGGCTTTTGTTGACTCTGTGCTTACCCACTTAGATCTATATAGGAAATCATTTGCACTTTATACCAAATAAAATGTTCTGAATTCCAAATATGACAGTAAAAGAATGTTTCACTTTAAAAAGGCATTTGCTCTCTTTGCCTCTAATGTAGATACGACCCTTTGGAGAAGGAAGAGAAAATGTCTTCCGTCAGAAAACTCACTTCCTGTTATGGAGAAAAGAGAGAATTAGAGGAGTCATGAAGAAGAAGAAGAAGAATGGTTGGTTTACGTGACCTTCCAATTGGCTGGCTGGTGAATTCACACACACGTGGAATCAAAATTAAACAAACGACACACACTTATGCAAAAGTGTGCAGGTTGTGTGTGTGAACAGGTTTCCAGATAAATAACGTGAAGGTGAACAACATGGCCGGCGGAGCGCTGACACGTCAGAGACGGGGACCAGAGGATGAGATCACTGTCTCGCCCATGGCGCACGCACGCACACACACACACACACACTATCAGTCTCAAAGTGTCTCTGGGAGTGTGCAGCGAATGTCTGCTGCCCCATGCATAAACAATGTGCCCTGAAAGACGGAGGAGTGATACCATGGCCCTTAGCCCAACTCCCATGAGCCTCTCTGTCCCCTCCATAACCACTATCATCGGTCTCTCTCTCTCTCTCTCTCTCTCACACACACACACACCCAGGCAGAGGGCGCCTTCTAGACACATTCAAAGCGTATTGGATTAATTGTTTATTACATACGGTAAGAATATTTCACACTCCTGAGTCACATAAATACATTTCAATCTCTGTACTAACAGCAATTATTGCTTGTAGCCACATCTGTCACTTACAGCGTTGTAAACATTTGCTGTCAGTTTGATCTTCCATGATTAAAAAAAAAAAGAATCCTTTTTGCAATTAGATGGATGTGCATTTTAAAATTTCCAGCAGTGGCAACAGGAGTCGGATGGAAATAACCCTAATGGTTCAATGATTTCTTTTTTTTTTTTAAACACGCCACAAACAGAAATGTTATTAACTTCAACACATAATCTCCTAAAAATGAAAACCCCAAAAAGTCTCTAACCCGTGCGGCAATAAATAAAAAGGCAGATGTCGGAAACACAATAAAACTAGAGACATGATGGCGCACGTGAACACCGTGCAATCAGAACGAGGCTAGGCAAGGTGAGGATGAAATACGCAGAGGTAGATGATGAGCTGGAAATAGTGGTGGAAGCAGAGGAAGAAAGGAAGATGGAGTGAGATGGTGAAAGTAAGAGGAATGCCCTCAGTATTATAAAGGAGATAATAGAGATATCCAACTACTGATAAAAAATGTGCTATTTCACTGGAGCTCAGAAAAACACAGGAGCTTGCGGGGGGGGGTCTGGAGGGAGGTGACAGTGGTGGATGTGGCTGTCCTGTCTGTCTGACCTGATTGCAAATAAGCAAAGGAGCTCCGCCACTGCCCAGAAGCACTTCCTCATGCACGCAACTCCTCTCGCTCATAAACACACACAGCCTTTCCCTTTAATAAGACTGCTTAATGGAGGCATGCCACAGCAGCAAAATGTGTGTGTGTGTGTGTGTGTGTGCGTGAGGATAGATGCATGTAACCGGTGAAGAAGGGGACAAGGAGGAGGAGAGGGCTGCTCTGGTGAGACAGCAAGGAAAACAGGGGAAGAAAAAAGGGGAAGGAGGGGGGCTAGGAGGAAGGGAGGGGCGACGGAGGATTTCCGAGACGCATTTGCAATTTAAAACACGGTTTGGTGTAATGAAAATGTAAAGCAGTGGTTTTATTTTATTCAGTGTGGCAGGTTCGGATTCCCAGAGAAGCTCCACTCGAGCAATCAGTCCATTAATAATTGAATTTTTGTTCAGGAGCCACACGTGTTTGTGTACCCGAGTGTACGAGTGAGTGCGAGATCACGCGCGTGTGAAAAGTGCACGAGACAAACCTCTCTACTTCTCCCAGCTGCTGACCCTAATATGATGCAGCCAATTAGAGATCTTTATTTAATTGCTGGGCGACTCGTCCTCGCTGCACACCGCCACGCTCTGCCAACAACTACCGCTGTGGCGGGGCGTGGGACACGCGCACTTACAGCCATGCATATGCACACGCACACACACACACACACACACACTGTAGCGCACACACTAATGCAAGAATTTCCTTGATCAGAATTCCCAGAGGAGAATGCCTTGCTGCAGCTGGGCTATTTTAAGCCCGACAGAAGGAAACAATATTCTTTTTGTTTTGATATAAGAAACCGAAATTACAATATGTTTGCAACTCAACATATATGAGTCCTCAAGCTGTGCGTTACACGTAACACACATGTAACATGTAACACGTAACACACGTGTAACAGGTAACACACGTGTAACACGTAACACACATGTAACATGTAACACACGTGTAACAGGTAACACACGTGTAACACGTAACACACATGTAACATGTAACACACGTGTTACATGTAACAGCACCGAGCGGAGAAATACCAGTTTCCACTTCATTTACCCCAACTCTCTCCCTCTTTTGGCCTTAAAACTTCCATCCATCCCTCCTCTCTACCCTAAATCGGGTCTGTCCTCTCTCTCTCTCTCTCTCTCTTTATCTCCATATCTCTCTCTCTCTCTCGCTCTACTTCTCCCTGGCTGTCAGAGAGTATCAGATCAGTAGTTAGATCCATGGCCGAGGCCAAGCCGGGCTCTCGGCTCTCAGCACTCTACCACAACACATCATTACAGCTGACAGCAGGACTTCAAAAAGCGGCGTGCACGTGCACGCACACACATACGGTCGAGTTGTGCACGCACGCTCTTGTGAGCCATTGCAGAGCATAAGATCTCTACACGTTTAATAACTGCTGGAAAGATTGTGTGACTAGTGTTTTTTGTGTTTGTGTGTTGCATATTGCATTTTTTATTGTGCAAATATCTTTTTTTTTTACAAATCGCCTGGTTGAGATTCATAAAATACAAAGATTTAAATTGAGGGTTGGGGGGGGGGGGGGGGGGGGGGTTATTGCAACCTCCAAACCCAACAGCAGCAATATGCTGGCGGGAAGAGTTAGCCTCTGTGTAGCACTTCCAAGGAGAGGAATAGTCCCTCTTACAAGCCTTAAGGGCCAGCCGGGTATGTGTGTGTGTGAGTGTGAGTGTGTGTGTGTGGGCGGATAGTTTTTAAGCAAGGCTGGGGACTTTAAAGCTCCTGCTAAATTGAGGATTCCACACACACTTGAGAATACACCTGAGAGTACACACAATCACCATGTAAAACAACAAATCTAACACTTCGCCCACTTTGATCGGCTACCCGCAAAACAAGCCAGCGAGAGGGTGGGGCTGGTGGGTGGGCGGATAAGGGAGGGCAGGTACGGCAAAGAGTTGGGATACGGTGCCCGAATAAAGTGCCCACTTCCCTCCCCTCCGGAGGATGACAAAAGAGGAGAGGAGAGGAGAGGAGAGGAGAGGAGAGGAGAGGAGAGGAGAGGGGGGAAAACAAAACCTACTAATCTCCTGGCTTCGCAGGAAAGCCACAAAGCATCATTTTACGCAGCGGAGTTAACGGGAGAGCACCGGCTTGTTCCAGATAGAGATATTCAGTCTGTCAGTATAAACTGCTTCTGTTTGCGTTTTGCATTTATTTCAATGCCAGACTCAGAGCATAAATTTTTCATCACCTGCTAAGCTATGAATAAAAGATTAAAAAAGGAACTGAGAGGGGGAGTGGAGGGAGGGAGGGAGAGAAAGAGATGGAGAGAAGCAAAAGAGAAGGAAGAAGAAGAGAAACAAAAGTCTAACAGGTATGGTCCATGCGACGCAAGTGTGTGCTCCTCTCTCTATGCCCCCCCACTCCCCTTCATCACTATCCCAATATACCTCTAGGAGGAGAGCCGTGGCTGCAGTGCAGGGCAAAGATGCTATAATGAGCGGGAGGCAGAGGAGCATCTCACCTTGGCTTTTTATAGGATTACCTGGGAGGTGAACCCTGTGCTCTGTGAGAGGATTCATCAGTGCATGCTCTCTCTCTTTCTCTCTCTCTCTCTCTCTCTCTCTCCTCTCTCTCTCCATGCCCTCAGCGGTCTTTGACAGGCAGGGCGAGAGTGAGATGTTGAAGAGCTGCTGGAGAATTCTTTGCAATACAGAGCTGACAGGTTCAGGTGTGGGTTAAAGAGGGAAGAGAGGGATGGAGGGAAGGATGACGGGATATAAGGGCGGAATGCATCTCATTCTGTAAATTCCCTCCGTCTTTCCTCCCATTGAGTTTATGAAGCCGTGCATCCCAGCTCTCATGGACTATGACTGATAAACCCACATATATCTCACACCATTAGCTCCTCTCCGCCCCCACACAGTCACGCGATGACAGCACGCCACCTTTATTACGAGGAGCGCAGGTGTCACTCTCATAGTCGACCAGGAATCCTCAATTTGTTTTGCCACAGATAAGACATGACATTTTTTCTGTACGTCCCAGTTGAGGAAAATAAAACAGGCAACAAACAAACATCATCCGTGACCAGGAAGTTGCTGGATGACGACGACAACGCTCATCAGGTGTGTCTGCAACAGGCGACAAGAATTCCACTCTCATTTATGTCGCATGGCCGTGAATCGGATGTGTATCCGACCTAGGATAACATACGGTGTTTGTGTGTGTGTGTGTGTGCGTAGTGGGGGCTCGGGTCTGCAGGAATAAGTGCAACCCTCACTCAACATACTTGCTAAAATAACCACTTAAAACAATGAGCAGTCACAGCGAGCCCACTCAGCACAGCCCCCCCCCCCCCCCCCCTACACTGTACATACTAAATATGCCCAACTTTTTACAGCTCTGCAGTAAAAAGAACAAATATGCTGGAGTCTCCAGAAATACACACATTACACAGAAAAAAAAATGTGTGCCTGCTAGCACGCATACGTGCACATGCACTGATATAGGATTATATAAAAGCCTTAAAGGCGGCGGCGTATGTCTGTGCAGGGTGAATTTCATCTCTGGCTGGAGCAGAGGTAATATATCCCAGCAGGGTCTGTGTTCCTAGTAGCAATTTAAAATAATTATTGTGAGACCTGATGCTAGACGTTAGCCAGACACAGCCTCCTGCATCTAAATGAGGTTGTGTGGGCGTGTGTGTGTGTGAAGGTGTGTGTGTGTGCGTGTGTGTGTGTGTGTGGTGAGGGTGTGTGTGTGTGTGTGTGTGTGTGTGGGTGGGTGCGCGCGCCTGCATACAGTTTAGCATTCGCTACCGTAAACTATGTTGGGCGATGATCCAAAGTTGTCCTCTGGTCTTAAACCCAGAAAACTGTTGGTGTTTGGTGACTATTCAGACTATTCGAGTTGTGTTAAAAGACAATAACCTAAATTCAGATGAATGTAAAAGATGTGCTGAACAGCCACGGTATAAACGTGTCGTATCCAGAATGCCACCAAGACAAGACTGAGATTAAAAAGTCTTATTTGTAAGACGGCGATCGCCTCCTATTTATGGTCTTTCTATCTCCCCAGCGTTTCTTTAAATCTCAGCGTGATTCTCTCCATCGCCTCCGTCCTCCGCCGCTGCCCACTGACCCGTGTCTCCCTCCTGCTGTCGTTTGTTACCTCTTCTATATCTGAATGTGACCATTTCTCACCCTCCTTTATTACAATCTCGGCCAAAATACCAGAAGCCTCCCCTACAACTCCATCTCCTCTCAGTTAGTGCGAGAGCGAAGGCCTTGCCAGGAGGAGTTGGCACCAACCTGTCACTCCGCCATTCCTGCTTCCTCCTTCTGTCGGCCTGCTTAATCAAATTACCTCCCTCAACCATGCACACGCAAAACTATTCCTCAATCAGCTTCCTTCTGTGGCGCCTCTTTTGCTAGCTTAAACCTTTAACCGTTTGCTTTTTGACGCGACTCTGCTAGTTGACCTGCTAGTGCGAGATCCTTGATACATAGCATACTGTAACGATAGCCGAGGCTGCTGTTTGGTCTTAATTAAATTCCCCTCGCCTGCCGTGCCTTTCCTTCCTGGATGCCTGCACGCCCATGCGCAAAATGTCAACAGGATTTTGGGCACAAGGAGTGGCATCTGGTGCCACATCACCACATTGCACACGCATACACACACAAAACGCGGGCGAGTTAACTTGGAGGCCCGCCAATCCAGCAGCTACGCGCTAGCTCACTGCCACAGCGACAGTCAAGTGCCCGTTCGGCTGTGCGCCCGCCCACATCACAGCATCGCTCACATACGTAGGCACACTGGCGCCCGATGGCGCAAGACGATGACAAGGAGACAGAAGGGCTCTGCCTTGCCGAGTTGCTCCCTGCTCCCATACATGCTGTACAGCTCCTACCTAATGCCAGAACCATATACTCGCTGGCAGTTGAGTGTGGGCTACACACAGATAGGGTGTACGTCATGACAGTGTGGCGCGGATATAGACAAGCCTTCCTCATCAGCACACCCAACTCGACTAGACTCTGCCGAAAAGGCGACACGGAAACATTGCAGGCCACAAATCGGTCAGTGAGAATTCGCCTTTGGCAGACCTAGCCCGCCAATGTCGAGCAGCTCCTGCAGTCGACGGAGGAGGTGCAAAGGAGTCTATAAGCAGCACGCCGAGCAGATGGAGCCACGATGGCTGTAAAAGGCGAGGGAAAAGTCCAATAAACTAAAAGGTTAACATGCTATTGTTCATGTTCCGTTTTCATGATGTTGTTGCTATTTGGAGCTGTGTTATTAACACATTTGTAACAAGCTTAACACACACACACTGGCATTATTAGAAATAGTGACTACTGCATATACTTCATCCTGCTGGTCAATGTCCTGCACATTGTTATTTGGGGCTGGCCTCTACAATACTGTTCCTCTCATTACCTGCTTTCTATTGGCTGAACATAATTAACATGAGACAAATTTTATTGCGTGTGCATGTACGCACACACACACACAAATGTCTGCTTGGCAAACATTCTATTCAATTCATTCCGGCTGAAATCCTCGTTCACCTGCTGGACTTTCCCCAGATTGTCGCAATGCAGATTAGAGCCGACTCTCATTTACAGTCCATATCAGAGTGCAGATGACAGTGTGGATCGGGCCCAAATAAAACACATCAGGCTTTTCAAATGGGCTAGTTCGGGACCACTGAGCAGCCAACAATGCCAGCCAGATAGCCAGCCGGCCAGCGCCGTAGTACATCCGCGGCTGAGGAAAATGCTCAAGGAAGCTCGAAAGCTAACCACGCTATACCCGAGCCTAACATATGCTTCGTTCCAATCTGTGTCACTCCTCATTTGCCCGTTCCTCTCCTTTGGCCACAGCGGTTCCTCCCATCCTTTCTCATCTGCGTCTGCATTTGCCTTAATGATATAGCCTCTGTCTCTCTTTTTATCTACATCCTTTCCTCTCTATTATTTGTAAATGGCTTTGAATTTCACATCAAGACTACAAGTGTGTGACCATTTGTCCCCCCCCCTCCCCCAACTATGCCTAAATGCTGGCCTGACGCTTCACATCGAAGCTCCTGTGCAAATTTAGCTTGCATGAAAAAACTGAGCCTTTGTCATCTCATCTGGATCTGCATCTTTTTGAATTTAGCGTAGCGCCTGCAGAAATCCACTAAGTGTGTGGCCTTCATCTAGGTGGGCGTGTCTGCCTGGATCTGTGCCGCCGCTCATACACCAAAGGGAAATAGAGCAACCGCCGCCATGCCGGCTGAGTGCGGGACAGGCTGAGAGGTAAGAGAGAGTTCATTACGAGATTTCGAGCCACCTGAAGTTCATTTGCCTCCCTAAAGCATCAAAACAGGATAATAAGGACAGGAGAGGAGC
Organism: Brachionichthys hirsutus; assembly: GCF_040956055.1. Classification (NCBI taxonomy): domain Eukaryota; kingdom Metazoa; phylum Chordata; class Actinopteri; order Lophiiformes; family Brachionichthyidae; genus Brachionichthys; species Brachionichthys hirsutus. Next base: position 2,381,248 of record NC_090900.1, on the reverse strand, counting down.
GTAAAATCGCGTCTTTGTTTTTCTTCTCTTTAACAATTCTCTGCTTTAAATACCAAAATCACTTTTCATCCTTACCTGCAACTTGTCTCCATATTTCAATATGAAAAACTTCCTTAAGTGCTCCGGTGTCAGCGTTTATGCAGGGGGTAATCCCGTATCGAGGCGAAACTCGGCAGCGATAATGAGAAGTACTTGAGAAGAAAGTATTTTCATTCCAAGCAGTGGACACTTCATCTTTACTGCCTGTTGAGTTCATAACATTTATAACGGCTGCATCCTGGCTTTACTTATGCCCTGTTAAAGCTACGACCAGAATCACATCCAATGATATTATTTGACGTTGAACTCATCTTTCTTGTTTTGAGAAAACATTCGAATAACCTTTCTTTGTATTTTTAGAATTCGATCGGGACCTGAAACTTTGGCGACATCTACAACGTGTTGTTGCATAATTAACGTGGGCTCCGTGTCGTTTAGGTTCCACTCCGTGGACTTTTGTAGCCGTGTGCACTCCTGCCCCCGGCTCGCACACGGCTGGTGCTAGGGCTAATAAATATGCTCTTATAATCCTGCTGCTGGTGTCATCCAAGTGTCACTCCTAGACATAAGGCAGGCTGTCAGTGGGGTGCCTCTTTCAGTGTCTGTGTGTGTTTAATTTGACTTTGCATGGTTGAACGCACGATTGTTTATGCCGAGAGTGTGTGTGTGTGCGTGTGCACGCCATTCCTGCAAATGTGTGACGTGCACACATTTGGTGCTGATTAAGACACACTCATCTCCCGGTGTGGCGGGACACCTGGTCTTAGTGGGAAAATGGGCTTCGGTCCACTAGGGTAAGGAGGGAGGGGAAGAGAGAAAGAGAGAGAGAGGGTGAGGCATGGAGGAGGCAACAGTATCAGCCACTTCTGCACAAAAAGGAATTATTATACTATAATGAAGTATATATTATTATACTTTAGCCGAAGCGTGACATCACAGCCAGAGCAATAAACACGATACTAAAATGTTAAAGAGGAGAATCTGCATCCGAATCTTTCACAAAGACGATTCAGGCCTCTGGTCGTTGCAGACTTGAACTCCGTATATCAAGTGGTCGATTCTGATATGATAACACACACACACACACAAGCACACTCAGTAAACATTAAAAAAAGCCAGAGCCAGCCTGCTGAATGAAGTAACAAATCTAAGCAGGAATGGCAGCTCTCTTGGTGTCTGCTTAGGCTTCATGTAATTGCCGCATGTCTGTCATTGCCGACGAAGGCGAAGAAAATGTCTTCCTCAGCTACTCCCCTGTCTGTTTTGTGCACTGCACTTGTGTAAAGTGGGAGAAAATAAGTGTCACTTAATGAATGCAGCTATTCTTCGCGTGACAGCTTCATATCTGCGAGTTGGGAGGAGGCCACCCCAAAATCCTCCTTTCGGTTGGTAACGCCTTTGACAGGGTGTTTAAAAAAAACAAAAAAAACCCACCTCTTTGTCCAAGCATGGGTAAGCAGACACACATGCGTAGACATCCCACACACCTATGTCCCACTCCAATAAGTTTTTACACGCCCACAGCGACGTCCGTGAAGGGTGTCTGCGCCGGGTGAATGGATGCCCTTTTTAAACCCCCCGCCCCGCTCGGTAAGTGTCCCGGCGTCGATACAGCTGATCAGATGGCTGAAAGACAGACGGGGAGAGAGAGAGACAGACGGAAGGAGAGAGAGCGGCGAGAAACAGAGATGTTGAAGAGGAGGGGAAGGTCTTCCCTGTATTTTTTAACAACCACACCTGTCTGTCGTCAATCCGTCCTGACCCCGTCTCGCACTTAACTCTCCGGCTCGTTCGTCCCTCACTTTCATATGCAGCAGACAAATGGGTCAGTTGCCATGGTAACAACAGAGAGGCCAGGGATCTTCTAGTCTATTAAGAAAAGTGGGGGGAAGTTGCCAACCTCACACACACACATTAATTTAACTGAGCAGTGAGGGGTTGTACCGAGAGGGATCGATGCCGATCATGACAGCATGCACACAGCAGCAAACTTAAATAATAACTACCTGTAGGTCACCCTATAAATTAAGACTGTCTCCTTAAGGAGATTGACAGCGTCGCTTCACTTCGGTAATTGCCCAAATAAACTACATACATCCAGAGAAAGGGCGTAAGCTGACACTATTATGGAGCGAAGCCTGGTCGGAGTCAAAGCGGATGGATGGATGGGGTGACAGGCCGGAGTCGCTTCACGAAGGACACCTAAAGAAAGTTACATTGCCCCACAAAGTGATCTGGAAAGGGTGATAATGAAGCCTTACAACAGGGGTCACTTGGCACTGTGTTTTTAAATGTGATGATTTCCTTCTGCATCCAAATTGTCCTTCAAGCAATGCTAACAATAACACCGAAAGGCCACACGTGACCTCTTGACCTCCCAGAGAGCATCCGCCCAACCCAAACCAGTAGGTTTCCAGTGGTATCCCCGCTAATGATGCCCTCCCCCTTAGATACAGTAATCAATGATATATGCTGCACTGAGATGATGAGCGGAGGAAATACGGGACGGGGAAGGAGCAAACAAGCAATGGAGGGGAGGACGAGAGTTCTTCATCGATCTGGAACTCACCGTTATTTATAATGCAAAGTAAATAACACACTGATATATGAGAAACACAGAGGCAGCGTGCCTCCAAAAGTCAGCGCTGCTAAAGAAGGGGGGGGCATCGAAAGGCGTTTGTCAATACGTGAGATTATTGTATTTTGTAAAATGCTCAGTGGCAGAGAGAGAAAAAGAGAGAGAGAGACCCCTGCGGGTTACATCCCGACGTCTGTTATGCTCTATTAAATTAGCATGAGTCCAATATTAAAATAATAACATTTACCTCCACAATAAATGCTATGGGTTCGAAAATCAATACCGCCACCCTGTAATGCCAAAGTATCATTACAAAATAATAAGAACAATAGTTGTTGCATTATACTGAGCATTAAAAAAAAAGAACTCAGAAGGGCATGCAAGTATAGATTAAATAATTTCATTTGAAATGTCACAGATTCCCATGAGAGTTAATAGAGTTGCATTGTTAAGATGATGTTTTACGGAGGGCGGGGGTGGGGAGGGAAAGCAAAAATGCATTTACACACTGTGCTCGCCATGGTGATACGCGTCACCATTAGGGAAAGGTGTATTTTACAATGTAAGTTTTAAAGACGGGGGCGGGGGCGGGGGGGGATCCAAGGTAAACTTGGGAAGAGATGTTTACCTTGTGCTTAATTGCTTAATCAAAGCCTCCTTCAGAAGTGCATTCAGAGCAGCGAAGGTACTAAAGACTTGTAGTTCTCTGGAACTACGCACAAAGAGAGCCCCCCCCCCCCCCCCCCCCCCCAAAAAAAGCCACACATCCAACCAGACGCGGAAAATCTTTTATCGAAGCGCCCGAATGAATTAGTGAAATAAAAAGGACCTAAGTTGTTGAAGTGGAGCGACGACTGTATCGTCTTTGAGCTGACAGAGCCGAGTCTACAGGTGAGAACGGAAAGACGGGGGGAAGCGCCATGTCATCCCGTCGATGGCCTCTTTTGACGAGCCCCTCTCAAGGCACTCAGTCTCCATTCAGAGCACGAATCAATGGCTCCTGATTAGATTTTCTTTGGGGGGGGGGGGGCTACTGTGCTGTTTTTGTTTGTTGTGACATCTTCCCTCGCTTTGTGAGGTCTCCACGCTCCTGCCTCCTTCATAGCGAGGAAGAGCGAAATGGGAAGACAGGAACTGGGGGGGATGGGGACCATTCAGAGGGACCGTCAAGGCTGTTTCTTGTCTTTCCTCGCTGTGTTGCTTTCCGCCATGCTGCTGTGCACGAGTAAAGGCAAGTTCTCTGTGCGTTTTGTGATCTTCATGGAGCACAATATGTTAAATGTGCATCAGAGTGTCTACACGTGAAACCTCAGTTCTGAACTCTGCTGTATTTCAGTTGAGACTTTGCAGAATTAACGATGAGCACGATGGAAAAGAAAGGCACCTGCAAGCGATGAAGGAGGCGGAGTTTCTGAGTATTAATTACGTTAGCTAATCCCATCCCATCCCGCGCTGGAAAGCCACTTCAAATCGCCAAAGTTTTGATTGACCACGTATCGCACTACAGAACAGAACTACACCGCTCTGAAGTAAAGGGAAAAAATGTTAACTTGGAATCTGTTTCAGAAAATACAGCCACGCTACATTTCTAGGCGAGCCAAGGCCGAGGCTTTACAGTCGTCACAAGGAGGCTGCCTCTGTGATAAGGGGCTGAAAAAATCCGATAAGCTCTAAATCTAAACAGGGCCAAAGCATCTGACTTAATAATAAATGTGTCATGCTAAAAGGTTACTTGAACTGCCGAATTTAAATTTAATTGAGGCAGTGTCTTGAATAATTAATCTTTTTCCCAGAGAACATGAGGCGTGCTGGCCAAGCCAATGAAGAGAGCCCAGAGAGAGAGAGAGAGAGACGCATCTAGGGAAAGAAAGAGCGAGAGAGGGAGAGAAAAACAGAGGCAAAGATGGAGGCGACACACAGAGGAGGAGAGCGGCGCCAGCCCAGCCCGATGCCACCATCCAGGAACCCTGCCAGAGAGCGACCCAGCTGCACAACAGAGTCGGGGCATGATGTCATCTGCTACATCATCGCCCTGGTAACCAGCCTACGTGAAGCGTGTTGAAATGAAGAAGGGAATAAAGGAATCAACGAAACACAAATCGGAGAATGTGAAAAAGGGCAAAGGCACAAGAAAGAGGAGCAAGGAATCAAAGCCGCGGGGGGGGGGGGGGGGGGGGGGTATTACCATGAGACGAGATGACGGTTGGGATTTCCGTTGTTATTATTGTTGTTGTTGGGGTACAAAGGCGATATATAAAGAGGAGCATTTAACGTCTGACTTTAATATTTGTATCAGTTTGCCTCCTCCTCCTCTTTTCCTCCCTCTGTAGGTATTTCAGTTGGAGGCGTCTCCTTAGATCTGTGCCTCTTAATGCTGACTGCCGCAAATCTTTTGAGGCCGACAACAAAAGCAAGCTGGCAGTACCCCCCCCCCGGGGGAGAAAGAGAGCAGCGCTGTTAGGGATAGCTCCTCTCAGAGGAATCTCCTGCCGGACGTGGACCGACCAGAGGATGCCCGTCGTTCTCCCGTTAACGGCCTCCCAAAGACACAAACACGTGAAAACGGTTGAAGGCTCGTCTGCGCTGTTTCGTGTCGACTGGCATGTTTGTTGCTTCTGCGTTTTGTGATGCGTTACAACCGACGCCGCATGCAAACACAACATTGGGTGTAATCATAGTGCTGTCAGTCTGCACCGTCTGCCCCAGCAGCAGCTATCCTGGCTTTCTAGGTTTTTCCCCCTCCTCTCTCTATCTCTATCTCTCGCTCTCTCTCTCTCTCTTCCTCCCATCAGCCCACTCTGACTATAAAGCACCTCCCCTCCATTGTTGATCCGACTCTGGGCTCCACATTGCTGAGGTGGCAGATTGTGCATGGCGAAGAGATGCCTCTGTCAGGAACGTGCTTATCCTCTCGCTCGAGCCACACTCTTATACATAAAATATCAAACATCTGAGGGACAATATGCTGACCTGCTTTGACCTCCACGCACAAAAGGGGGGCACGCAAGCACACACACACACACACACACGGGTTGAAATGCTGGCATACAGTGACACACACAATCAAACGCTGAGAGCTCAAGTCGGCTCACATCCCCCACTCGTACGTGCCTTGACTTTTTTCTTTACCACCGCATCCCTCAGATGATGTATTTGCGACATCTGCCGGCGCTCGCTATATCCGTAGCTACCGAGATACAACGCGTGCAAGGAGGGGGGGAGAGAGAGAGAGCGAGAGAGGAGTGGCGTAGAGCAGTGGTGGGCTGAGATGGCAGAGCGAGTGAGCGAGCGAGGGAAAGATGACATTAAAAGAGTGGGGACAAGCCAGGCGAAGGACCCCCTAATCAGGGGACGCAGACTGACAGATCCATCGGCTAATATAGCGCGAGTGTTTGCCGAAAAGCCGCAAGCGCCGAGGATTACGGCGTAAAAGGCTTGGGTACCCCCTAGTGGGCACCCGGTAGCAATCTGAGCGGGGGAGTGGGGAGGGGTTCCATGAATCTCCCAAAGGTCAGAGGTCAGCTGTCTTGAGCTGCGGTGACATCATAACAATGGGGACACCTCTACAGACTCAGAAAGGCAAGCCAATCCCGTTCCGCTGAGGGCAAGGCACCGGGCCCCTCTTTTCCCACACATTCACACCCTCTGCCAGAAAGAGGGAGAGAAAGGGTGAATGTGTAGTCCTCACCCCAGAACCCCCACCCGCCCACGCCCCCCCGTACTTCAGGGCCTAGATTAAAAGAGATGGCTTAATTCAGTCTAATTATCTACCCTTACCCTCTCTCTCTCTCTCTCTCTCCCTCTCTCTCTATGTCAGTGTTTGGATGCTAATTAGTTGATGTGAATTACATCTACTGTACAAATAGACTCTGCAATTACGTGAAAGATCATATCCCTGCCTTTAAGAGCGCTCCCCCCTTTTGTAGCACCGGTAAGAACTTTCCTTTCCTGAGAATACAGAAACGATCCAGAAGTGTCGGTATAATGAAATCGCTCGGATAACCGGAAGGAGGAAACTGCCTCGTCAACTCAACCCACATTACTGCAGTGTCAACATTAGGAAACATCTGATGCATGCTCAATGCATTAGCGCCACAGAAAGAAAGAGAAACCAATGCATTTGCATTGGCTCTTTATGTAATAACGCTGCGATTTATGTGTGCTCGGGTTTGCACGTGCGCTTGCGCAACGTGCGCGCGTTACATAAGCAGGAATCACATTAATGGGATCATACGCCAGTGTTGAAAGTGCTAATTAAGTTGCCGGGGAGGAGGGTGAGGAAACTAGGCGAGGATTCCAGAGACTTTGACTATTGTTTCTTAATCCTCTCCACACATTCATAACACATCCCATCATGGACGGCGATGATACAGCGGGGCTCGTTTTGTCTTTTTCCTCCCCTCTGTTTGGGGAGATGATGGTTTTCTGTTCCCTCTCTCCTTCCTCCCTCGCTGAGAGGTTTCACTGCGCTCGTAATAAAATGAAGCGAGCGAGGGATGCTCGCCTCGGGACCCGGCTGTCGGGCCACTTTGACAGCTTCATTTGTGGTGTCACTCTTTGATCCTTCCTGTCACTGATATCCAACGCCACTGAACACACATTTGCCCGCCCCCCCCCCCTCTCTCAAGCCCAAATAAATAAATAAGTGCTGAACTGTGCCGCTCTGAGCCAATTGAGGCGAGGATTTCAAGCTAGTCGGCTGCTTGCTGCATCTCCCGTGAACTAACTTGCCTCCCACCCCCCTTTGCTCTAACACTGCAGCGATGCATCGACACCCCCCAGGGCTGATCCCTTTGTAAATGCTCTCTGACACACACCCACATACCGTTGTGCACACACAAGCACATACAGCATTATACAGAAATAACATCAGGCTCACTCCCAACACCAATTCCCTTTGTATATCGTGTAAATTCCCTAAGTGCACCATTACAGCGTGGAAAAGAGCACGAAAGAGAGGTGTTGTTAAGACAGTGGGAGCCGAGGTGCAACACTAAACAATAGATACACCTGCGCGGGGTTGGGTTGCGATGCAGAGAAAAACAGATAGAAGGAGGGGAGAGCCGGAGGGGGACTGATTATGATTGGTGCTGTCAAGTCTGAGACACTGAGAAGACAGATATCAGCCACATCTGCTCGTACAGATAAGGAGAGACAGATCTTATTCCAGACCGGTCTCCCACCGCATGGACAAAACCATCTCGAGAGGAAGTGACGAGTCAACTGAAACCGGTGCTGTAAGTGATTGATTGATTTTAAGTTGATTCGTAAGACACAAGTCCATCATGGTTTGGTCCATCATGTAGATTCCTACATTTTTAGGATGAAAAATGTATACATTTGTCCCCAGCTGACCAGGCCCGTACCTCCTGGCAGGTAAAGGTGATAAAGACAAGCGCGCTTGTGTTGACATTGTCCTGCGGGATTGATAAAACAAGTCCCATCTCGTAGGAAATATGTTTATATACTTCTGAATTACACCAGGAATTAACTGTCTATTATTAATGTAATGATAAAACATGAGCAATTAACTTGTCTTTTAAGATGAAAATGCTGATGGAATCTATAAAATATTCACCGGAGCCGCACCTTTTTAAGGCGCTTTCTCCACAAACGCTGAGCGTAAAGGACCATCAAGCATTTTTATGGTTATGTTAAGACACTCGAAGTGCGGGAACCCGACTCCATCTTCACCGCGACCTCCAACCTACGGTACACGTGCGCGATAAACAAAGCACGTTGCTGTCTTTGGGAGAAAAAAAAACGTATCCCCATCAATATCATTCAAGCTCGCTCCACATTAAACATTTAAGGGAAAAACAAATCAGTCGTATGTAAATGTGAATTGCAGAAGACAGCTGAATGAGACCGACTATCTCTTTGACTCAGAGGTAAGTGTCTTTTCTAATGTGAAAGACAGCCCAATTTTTCCCCGCCACCGCTGTCTGGATTCCGCCTCTCTGCTGCAGCGGTGTATTTTTACCCACTGAGAATCCAGTGTGTTTTATTTGCATGCTCAGATTTGGGTGTTTGCAAAATGTTTCAGATATTCAGATAGCTTTGCAATTATGAAAAAAAAAACCCAGTAGCATCGTATTCCTGTCATCCGCTACGGCAATGACAACACAACGACGAGGAAAGACTAACCGACAACCAAACCGCGCACCTCGAATCATAAAGATCTGACGTTGTCGAAAGGTTTAATCCCAGCCATGTTCAGGTTGTATCAGATATACTGAGGCCGTCTTGGACTCTGCGTACACAGGAGTACATCCTTGAAGCGTCTTTACTTTTGGCAAAGCTCCGAGATTTCTGCAGGCATTTTGACCTCTCCACCAAACATGTGGGCATACAAAAAAAAACACACAAACCCTACAGACGAGGAGGGAAGGCCTTCCAAGAAGGAAAAGAAACAGATGAGACAAGAAAAGAAAGGAGTTCACCTTCAAGAGAAAAAAAAACTGAGGACGAGAGAGAGAGAAAAGAGCCAAGTCACCTTTAAACTTGCATTCCTCTCTCAGGTGCTTGTAAGTGCTGGATGAAGAGCTGGTGGAAGGCTACATGGAGAGGCTCGCCTTGAGGGAGAAAGAGCCGGAAGGAGGGAAAAGCCTCATGCACCCAGGATCCTTTATGGGGCTGTGTGTACAAAGTGGAGCATGGATAGATGCCGGGATGGTGCATATATGAAGGTGGAAGTGGAAAGGCCGCAGAGGGAGGCTAACCTTGAGAACAGCGAGGGGCAGCGTGAAGGTCGGCCTCCTGGCGATAAGAAGGGCTCTTTTAAAGGGCTGGAGGAGGAGCACTCAGACAGGAGGGCCAGGCAGGCTGACTGATTGCAAGGTAGAGCCCAAGGGTCACACTCTGACTCGGTGAGGGCAGGTATACGCACACATACACACAAACACACACACACACACACACGCACATTTTTCCCTTCAAAAACACGGCCGCGTGTTCAAAAAGCCGTAAACTCTTCCGACCCGCATTTCGTCATTAGGAGTGAAACTCAAGAGAAAGAGAAGACAGATTACAAAACAGACGGAGTGATAGGAGGCCAGATAGGAAGAGACAGGCCAGGGAGGCTCGGCAGTAATCTAAATGTCCTCTCCTATGATTGTCATTGGCATTCGTATAGATTGTCATGTCAGTACAATACGTCAATCCCTACCACTCGCTGTTCAGTCTGCTGTAAAAGGGTAGACCTGTTTCCATAATGTCATAAGAGAGAAAAACATCTCAAAAAGATGCTTCCAGCAAAGCCCAAGTCCTGCATCCGGATAATCCGTCAGGATCACTGAATGTCTCCGGTGGCAAATTCAATCAAAGGGACTGTTCTTAACGGTGATGACAAAGCAAAGACACCGAGGAAAAACAGACATTTTATTCCAAAGAAAATGAGAAAGGAGAGAAAGAATTGATTTCTGCGAAGCCGATTCATCTCGGAGGGAAAATTCCAAAACTTTGCCTTTATGTTGCAATTTTTTTTAGTCTTTCCCTTTTCCTTTGTCTTCTGTCAAAAACAACTTGGGCTAACATTGCAAGCTGTCACATCAAGGCCATCCCCCTGCATTTCAGAAAAAAGGGAGAATTCTGCAGTTGGGTGGAGCGACAAAGCACTCAGACACCCAACCAACGTTTACACGAGGTGTAAAGATGGAGTGGGGGTGGGGGGGTGGAGATGGCTTTTTCTGTTTGCTGTTTGAACCAGAATTTGTGCCCTGAGGACAAAACCTATTGCGGCAAGGCAAAGGAAGTATTCTACGCAATAACCGAACAAATACATAGAGATGAAACGCTTGATGTAGACAAAGATCTAAATCCGAACATTTATAAACAAATAATGTCATTTAAGAGTAAAAAAAAGTCATCTGTTAAATACAGCACGCCTCGCTCATCAACTCTGAACGTGTCTTTATAATATAGCTGCAACATGATCACAACCCAGCGCTATAACAATGTCTTTCATCATGAGTGAGTGGACACACACACACACACACACACACACTTTCAACATCAGCAAATGCTTTCAACCATTAACATCATAGAAGCCAAGATAAGTGTGCGCCCTGTTTTGCAACAACCGCTGGGGAGGTGAGAGGCCTTGTAGTCAACACGCTGAAAGTCTATTCACTGATCAAAGACTCAGAAAAACATGACCCATGATGGTTTCTCTGAGAAGATGGGAGAGCAGGGGGGGGGGGGGGGGGCAGAGCAGGTAAAAGGAGAAAGAGTAGAAAGAAACAAAGTGGGAGGCAAGAGGAAGTGAGGGTGCAAGCGCAGACTTAGCATTTGGCACAGCGGAGAGAGTACACGGTCAAGGTAAGATTGGTGTTCGGGTTTCTCCTTCGGGATTCTGCAATCATTTCTCAAGGTGGAATCGGTTAATTGATGCATATTTACCAGGGATTTGTTCTGAGTAGGCCCCGTGATGCGCTGGTGACATGTCCAGGGTGTACCCCGCCTCTCGCCCATATCAAGCTGGGATAGGCTCTGGGGACTCCTGTGACCCACAAAGCGGAGAAACCACCTGTAGATCATTTCATCGACAAGAAAATGGATGGGTGGATGTCCTGATTCGAGTCGAAGAGAGGAGAGGAGAGGAGAGTCTAGGCTGAAAACACAGGGTGGATTCCAGCTGGACTGTCCACTCAGGCTGTCTATAGGTTTGTCAAGACAAGTGTCAAGACAAGCGCACCTCTGTGCTTACCTGTAATGGTGCGGGGGACGGGGGCAGCTTCAATTCAGCGAAAGTGTGTCTGAGTAGGTCTAAGTGTCAGTGTGCATGTGTGTGTGTGTGTGCATGAATGTTACTGTGTGTTCGTCTGTACGACAAGACAAAAATAGCGAGACGAGTAAAGGGACAAAAGGTGGAGTACAAAGATGACCCATTAGAATACGAATCCGGGGGCCTCGGCCACTGCTGGCACTTAAAGAGCCCCTAAAGTCAGATGTCAACTATGATGTGTCATCAGCGGTGGCGCGGGGTCACCGAGTGGGACGGGTGAGGTCAGCACGGGGCTCAGCCTCTCTCTCTCAACACGCACCATTAAAGCAGTCCAACAGTGTGCAAAAAGGACCGGCTGTCATTTGGGTGGAAAACAGGCTGAATGAGGACGTCTCTGCAGGATTCTCTTGTACAGGAAACACCGTCTGTGATATTCAATTAGGGCGAGCAGAGTCGATATTTGCATTCAGCTAATGATACGATACTTCACATAATGTGTGACGTGGGCACTAAAGGCAGCGTCGTTCCCAGATGTGCCTCGTTTCCTCCGTTTAAAGTATTAAACGGGTACAAATAAAACACACAAGCAAACACGCTGAACAAAAAAAAAAAAACCCGCCTCACTTGTTTGCTGCTAAACCAGCTCTGTAATTACCTGAAGGATGCCTTAATTGTCGCATATTCTACTCTTAATATTAGCCGACGCTTTAGCAGCTCTCCAAGTGAGATTGATTGGAAAAAATCAGTCGAAATTATGGAAAAACAGGAGGCCTGCCAATCAGGGTTGTGTGTGTGTATGTGTGTGTGTGTGTGGTTGGGGATGTGCCAATGCTTGAACGCGACGTCTTCGCTTGCGTATTGATGTGTGTGTGTTTTAGAGAATATAGGGCTGACAGCTGGGCTTGTTCAAAAGGCTTACTGAGCATTCTGTCTGTTTGGGAAGCAACAAGCGCACAGTCTATCTGAACAGGGATCTAAAACCTGTGTCAACAGCAGGGAACAACTGGTGTAAACAGACACTGAGTCAACACGTTATCGTCCACAGAGCGACGGAGCAGCCGCTCTGATATATTTGGGGTGTAATATGCTGAAGTATTAGTGATAGAAAGACGACAGACAGCTGTGAGGAAGGACATCCATGAAGACAGCAGAGTCCAGCAGTGTGTGTTCGCGGGTTAAGTGTGTATCGGACGCCATTGTGTGCACACGGGTATGACACCGCTCTGTGTGTGCGGACATGTTTGTCAGTCCGTCAAAGAATGTCGGCGTCGCAGCCCTTCACTAAGTCCCAGATTAACAGTGACAGGCAGAGATCCCTCTAATTATCTCTTCCTGGACCACATGCAAATGGCAGAACCGCACGGAGAGCAGCCATTGGCTGGGGGGGGGGGGGGGGCGGCCCGAGCGCCGCCACCAGGCTAATGAGCCTGGCGACGGGATGCAATCTCGTGATGCTCCACCAAAACAAACACTCGCTGTCACACAGCTTCACACGGGACTGCACAAACACAAAGACGTTGCGTTTCAGCTATTTAGCCGACGCCCCGTTTGAGGGTGACTCACGCAGGAGGAGCATAAAGAGCATCAAAATGTCGCAAAAATAAATGAATGTGATATTTGGCTGCAGTGCAGTGTTGATTCAGTACACAGAGATGTCATTATTAGCTTTAGCTGTGGGCTGTCAGAATAATACTTCAATGGGCTAAAACAATCAAACATATTCTGTGAGCAAAGAGCCGAACTCAGTGTCACCTCCAGAGTTTTAATAAAAATGGCACATGGCAAAGAATAGGAAGAAAAAAAGATCAATATAATGAGTGGCTGGAACAGCCAGTCGGAGTCTGGACTTCTGCCGTTGGATAAAAAGTCATCTCGGTAAATCAGCAGGAAATGTGGCAACAGCGTCAAACGGTCCTCCGTGTCTTCAACTGATTCCCAGTCTATCCATAGCGGCTGACAAAACCAGTGCCAGGGGCAAAATATCGAATTATTTCTCGGTGGACAAAAATAGATGCGCAATGGACAAACAAAACATTTGTGAGGAAATTTTGTCACCAAAAAAATTCCCCAAAGTCAGGCGTGGAAGGAAAATACCGGGAGGGAATGAGTGTGATTTAGCGAGGGAGCTCGATTTATTTAGGTTATTCTGCTGTTATTACAAGATTCACAATGACAACCCACAATTTCACTCAATGTTAACGTGGAAAAGCTCAGTTTTAATTGGGCCGTACGACGGATGATAGGCATGGAGCTCAGTTTATGTCACTCCAACATCAACATCTTTCGTGTAATTAGACCAACACTCCACTTTCCAAGGCTATGATTAGTTTTTCCTTCCGATTTTCACTCGGGAGAAACGGGACAGTTGCTGGAGAAAGAGTTAAGTAGTACATGAAGTCGCTGAATCACGTCTCCTTTCATATTTATAAAAAATTTGGTTTACAGCTGCCTGTGAAATTCCTCCCCTCTGCCAAGAGGACAAAGGGATAGCTTTCCATCGCTTTTTATTTGTACAATCAAATGTCTCTGTGTATTTCGGAGATTCTTGGAACTTTCCATTTTTAGTCAGGAATGGGGGACTTTGTTCTGCCCCCACTCCATCCAGCCTTTCTCTGCATACTTGGAGGACTTTTGCAGTGGCTTAAGAGGCATTTTGATTTAGCTCTGGTGTTGGAAACGTCCACACTTGGAAGTTGGAACAAAAGCTGACATTTGTTCCATGTCTGATGCTAAAACTGTATAAAGTTCACAATGCACGAGGGATACGCTTGTCTTATAGTGTAAACTTAACCATATTTGAATATTGGTGCCAATCTATCAACATTCATGCGTGGATTTTTACATCCCGATTCCGATACGAGCCAAGGACAGAGAAAAGAAGTATTCTGATTGTAGCGTAGTGAAAATACCATCAGCTGTGACCACAGAGAACAGACGCAGGTGCAGTAATGACCGATGTCTTGTGTCCCGAGAATTGGCCATGACCATGACCGTTCTCCAAGAAGATAGATTTGCTTCAACCCTCTGGATCGTTTTTAGAAACGACAAGACAAATATTTCAGACGTATCAGGCCGAGGCATCACGCTGGAGGTGAGAGGAGGTACGGGGAGACCGAGAGATAAAACACAACAGAGGGGAAAGAGAGAGGGAGAGAGAGTTGCGAAGAGGAAAAGCGCGGCCTGCTTGCCTGCCTGCTTGCCTGCCTGCCTGCCTGCCTGGCTGACAGTTGACTCTGTTGGATGTGACTTTCACAGTCTGCTGCCGGTTTGTGTGGAAGCCATCACATCTGTGACTGGCCGTTTGATTAATGAGCCTCTCAGCTTGTCTGTGCCGTTTGAGGAGGGGCCACGGCCTTATCCCAGGCATCACTGATTTATTCGCCTTTGGAGCAAACCTCCAAATATCACACGTAACTGAAATATGAGTGAACATTCACACACACGCGGCCAGACACATGTACGCCCTCCACGATATGCATACGGCGTGCAAGTTGGTGCAGTGCGGATGCCTGTGCACGCGGGAAAGGCAACGGAAGCGGACTCGAGCGCACGAGCTCGTCCCTCCTTCGCCACCTGCTTACGGCTAATGGAAACCTCAATGTGTCAGCGCTGTCCAGGGCTAGCAAAGACAAAGCGCACCACGTGTAGCCAAGCAGACAAAAGATGTATTCTGTCTCCACCAACGCAAACTCCCATCCCTTGCTGTCAGTCAAGCTGGGGACGCACACAAGGGGATCGACAAGAGAAGAAGGAAAAAGTCTTCCTCAATGACACATCACACTCTCCTGAGTTTCAAAAGTGACAAGTCTTTTGAATTCCTGGCCTCGCAAGATAGAGACTCTGATGATGGCTTGAGAGCATTTTCTTCTTGTTTTCTTTGGCAGTGGCAGCCATGAAATGTCACTCTGGCTAACCTTGAAGCTCTTGTCTCCAGTGTTGCTTAATGCTTCCAAGACTAGGGACAATCGGCTGTTCAAAAACGGCACGGCGACATCGCCCTCCAAGTCAGATGAATGACTCCAGAAATACTTCCAGGTATGCGCATTAGCGTTTGTGATGCACATGCTCCCATACGCACACACGCATAAAGCCCCACCACCCTACCAGCACATGCTCCCTCATTCCCCGAAGCGTAAAAGTAAGACTATTAATCCAGACACAGAGATCCAAGCTTCTCCCCAGGTTGATCGGCGTCCACAGAGGAAGACGAACATTCTGACATATTTGTTTTTATTTTATTCCCTGAGAAAAAAGGCCCCGCCATATGGCGGCGCCGGGGAACAGATGGCGATTGCCCACTTCCTGAAAGCACAAGCGTCTATCGCTGCAATTTAAGGAGCCGCTCAAGCAAGAGAATGCCACAGACTGGCATTTTTCCACAAACTGCTATTGTTATGGACCTGAGGGGTAACAGCAGCAATGAGACACTGCAGAGGAACTGCTTTAGTGTTCACTAGTTACAGTGCGGCTTACCGTATTAAACTACCAAATCTGTGGGTCAGTGCTGCTGTTACTCACTTGCTGTCAATGTGTGAATTAACAGTGTGGGAGATGAGTGCTTGCTCAGATTACCTGTGGGGAAATAGCGCAAGTCATAGCACATGTACAGTAGCTTCAAATTTACTGTTGGCAAATACATAAAGTCCTTGTAGGCTCAAAGAAATGGAAACTGACATGGGGGGTGGGGGGGCAGTGTTGTGAATGTCCTTGGATGATATTCGGTCCTTATGATGGAGTGGAGGAGCTGTCTTCTGACACGTGAAGCTTCATCTCTCATACGCGGCGACCCCTTCTCAAGCAGGTCAGAAGACCTTCTCTGGCATGCGGTTAACAAGGAAAGTGTTTCAAAAAGTCACCTTGGCAGATGACGGTTAAATGTGACTTTTCTCTTTGACGACACGCTGCATTTGTTCTGAGAGCGATTCGTTTCACTTTTATCGGAGGGAGAAGAAATACGGTGATGAAAAGCAGCGGTAGATTACAGACCTGAAATGAGGAGGAGAAGCTATCTTTGTGCTAACTCCAGCCCACGTGGAAGTTGTGCATCTTTCGAAGGACAAGAGTTTGCCATGGCAGCGATGTTCTCTTACCAAAGGAGGCTGCCGACGGTGGCTCAAGGATAAAGCAGACGAGTTATCCATTCATTGGCGCTATTGGGAGAATAATTTCATACTTTTGATTCCATGCCTCTGCGACAAAGGGCGTTCTCGTCACTTGAGGTCAGGGAGTGAATGCGTTTCAATCAATCAACGCAAACCCTTGGATGTACAATCGGCTCAAGGTGAAACGTCAAGTGTGCATTTAACACGGGCACATAATGATTTTGACATTTAAAAAAGAAAAAGAACTTGGCTTGAAAGTTGCTAAAGACTGTCGTGGAAAGAGTGAGTTTCCTACAATTAAAAGGACCCGACAGTCCTGCTCATGAATCCTGACTACTGAATACCTTTCTGCTTTATAAAAGCAAATTGCTATGATTTAAGTTTATAAAACAGAACGCCCGTTTTTTCGGAGATAAAACCGGCCACAGTCTGACTTTCAGCCGTCAGGTTGTTCTTTCTGCGAGTCTCGCATCCATCAAAAAAATTTGAGACCTGCGATTTATCAAAAGTGGAGAAGAAGCCAAAAGCGCAGTCAGTCTCTGACCCATTAAGACATTTCTTTCAGCCTGTCACTAATCTGCTTAAACGATTCCACCAATCACTTCCTCCCCCCAAAAAAAGAATTAGACCCGGTAGTCAAGATTGAACCAAGCAAACAGGAATGTCGAAAGCCTTCATGTGCGGTTTTGGAACACAAATGTGCAAGAGACAAAGAAACAGGAATCCAAAACTCTCAAATGTTCATTAAACGTCCTCATAAAAATGTGCAACCGAAGACAGGCGACGAGTTTGTTAAGCGTCGAACGAGCAAAAGAAGTGCGCTGTAATGTTAGCCCTTCCACAAGTGATCTATGCAGCCCCACCTCCAGTCTACCAGCGAGCCAGGTCAACCCTGGGGGGTCCTGGGGTGACATTAATCAGTCTGGTTGCTGCTGAAAAGCTCAATCTGCGGATGATGGATGAGCCATCGTACGGTGGGGGGAACTGAAGTGACAGGTGACAAAGAAGGACACACACACCTGTATAAATCCACTCTCCCTCCTGTCTGCCCCCCCCCGACGCTACGCCGTCAAGGTAGCAGGGTGAAAGCGTATGCATGTGTGTATGTGCGTGTATTTATTGTGTGCAAGCGTCTCGCCATGTGTCCTGCTGTGCTAATGAAGTCATCTGAGCAGTGATTTAAAAGCCCCGGTGTAAAAGCCTACCGCCCTTAACTCACAGGCTTGCTCCATTACAATGTGATATAAACCCCGGGCACAATAACCGTCCTGCCACTGTAACAATATATAGGAGGGTAACGGGCCACGGCGCTAACTCACACAGTCCAAGGAGCGAAATAAAATACCGGCTGTGCACGGGTGGGGGTTAAGGAAGTCATTCAAGGAGAGTAA
The DNA here is from genome assembly GCF_040956055.1 of Brachionichthys hirsutus. Taxonomy (NCBI): domain Eukaryota; kingdom Metazoa; phylum Chordata; class Actinopteri; order Lophiiformes; family Brachionichthyidae; genus Brachionichthys; species Brachionichthys hirsutus. The sequence goes on along the minus strand of NC_090900.1, from coordinate 2,363,413 downwards.
AAACTTATGATAAAGAATATAGAACATCGCAAGGTCATGGTGACAAGTTATTTTGTACAGTGAGAGAAGGCGTCATTACGATTAATATTGTCAACTGCGTGAGATTATATCCCGCTGTTTGTCCGGCAACTGGGGGCATTAAAGAGAGTAATTGTTGCATGATGTCGCGGCTGAAAACAGCCGAGGGCACTTCAAGTCTTGCGGCGATGCAGAGAGCGTTGCCTTATCTGCACTAACAAATGGATCCGCGGATACGACATCAGTGCGCTTATCCCGCCGACGGCCTTCTACAGCTTGAGAGATATTTCAAAAAAGTCGGAAATGGATCTGAGGAAAACTTTGACAGCTTACATGTCGCCAGCTGTGACGCTGACTTCCTGCTCTGTGCGAGCGTCTCGGGCATTCTCCAAAATCCTCCGTGAAATCTGCTCCTCTGGCCCAACAAAGAGAGGCTAATGAGGCAAATGGCAGCGTCTCAGGCACTTGGATACCGAGAGATTAGGCTGAATTATATAACCTTTACCCCCCCCTGCTTGTATTGACTCCTCTCTCGCCGACGCACTCACACTCTCAATCTGCAAATCCAATCTCTCTTTTTTCTCTCTCTCTCTCTCTCTCTCTCTCTTCCTATCCACTTCAGTTTCGATTCATGAATGCCCCAACGCTAATTTAGCTCAGTCAAGCAATGACACTATCTGTTTTAACATGCAACAAAGCAGAATGTGGGGGGGGGGGGGGGGTGGAGGGTGGAGAGGGGCGCATGTGCATGTGTGAGATGGGGGGGGTTAGAGGCATGAAGCAACGAAGCTCGTCCCAGTGCAACACCGAGCTGCGCACTTCACCCTTATTAGACCTGCGTCCTTGGCAGATGCAGAGCTTGCCCTTTGTTAGAAAGGTGTGTGTCTATGTGTGTGAGTGTGTGTTACAATGGCGGTGATTTAGAATGGATTGGATGTAGGCGTGGAGACAAGGTGCAGTAGCCCCATGGCTCCCTGATAGCTGGCAGCGTGACAGCTGTGAATGGAGAACAGGGAACAGCCTGAAGTATTGCCATCTAATATGTGTCACATCCCTGCATAAATATTTATGCCTGTTGGAGAGCAGAACAGGAGGGGCGGGGGGGGGGGGGTAAGAGGAGGATGGGACAGGGCCGCTGGGACTTGGGTGAAAACTCTTCAATCAGTGGATCTGATCCAGCCGCTCATCTTCCGACTACTTTTCCTGGCACTTTCAAGGCCTTAAAAAAGGATTGCAGGCATAAAGTCTGCTAACATTTGGCCCGCGCAGCCAGTCTCTCACGTGCATTTGCATTAGCAAAGACAGGATCCAATGATTCATCACCAGCGGAACATTACAGCACTCCAGTAACCTTTCCTAAGGAGTTCTTTCCACGGCTCAGCCTCCGTCGAGGAAGCCACAGGAGCCGTTGGCCTTTTGAATAAAGTACAAGTTTGAACCGCTGATGAAGAGCAGCTGGGCAATGTGATCCCCGAAGACCCAAGTAAATCAAAATGGGATTCGGGGGGGGGGGGGGCTTTCATTTAATGAAAAAACTGCTCAAAAATAAAGAGGGCACGAGCTGACCCCGCGCCTGTGCTCTCAGTGGGCGTGTCTGTGTGTGACGAGGGTTCTTACCTGTTGGCCAGCAGCGTTCTGAAGGTGACCCGACTCATGCCCAGGTATGCAGGCAGCAGCCTCGGCCAGTCCCACGCCCAACTGATCACGGCACTCTGTTGATGTATGAGGATAGCGTATTGTTAGTTATTAATCAGGGTTAATACCATCAGTGCATTACCGCTCCAGCTGGGACCCACTGGGGGGGGGGGGGGGTCCCCAGCACAGGCTACCAACAACACCAGGCGATCAATCATGTCCGCACAAGAAGGTTTTTATTCCAATAAGACAGCAATTAATTTATAAATCCATTTGGGGGGATGTAGCCATCATTTATAGAAAGATAAATCAATTTTGGGAGGGAGTCGTTACTCTTCCTCTGCACTGCTTTTTTTTTTATCATCTTCAATGGCACCTCGCCAACCCCTCCTTCCTCCATCTATTGCTCTCGCTCTCTCTTTCTTCACACACACACACACACACACACAAAACACACTTGCCACTCGCACCATATCGGGAAAGCAAATAAATATCAGATTGCTTTGATTGCCGAAATGTCATTCTTAACTCCAGGCTGAGTTTTATTGACAAAAGGAGGAAAACTACACTCGTTCCCTCCATCCATCCACCCAGCCCTCCGTCCTCACAGGTGATTGATGGATGCAACTTTCTTTTTCTCCTCCTCCCTCCATTTTATTTGACAAACAACACAAGCACCTGAAGCGGCGAAGGCATTTTAATCATTCTCTTAATAGGGTGTTTCTATGCAAAGCTCATGCAGCCTTCTGTGACAAGCCGAAAACAGGTCTTCGGATTAAAAGGTGTAGCAAAAAAACAATAGCTGCAATATGGCTACGTTACAAGGGATCACAAGCGTATAAATGCACGTAATCTGGGTTTAACAGGTAAAAAAAAGACACACGCAAAACCGTCACGAGGAGATGTTCGCCTTTGTTGATTGTTTTGTGTGATATCGGCAGCATTCCCCCTGATAGTTGGATGAAAAGGACGACTCCGTAGCGACTTAGCCCCTTAGAAAAAAAAATCTTAATTAACTGAACGTCTTGGTGGCACTCCTGGGGATAAATTTGGGATATACGGTTCAAAGCTCCAAAGAAGTGCACTTTAAGACTGCTGCTCGCTTCTTTATGAGAAGGAAAACTTCTCTCATCTTTTCACCTTTTCCGTGCTCTTTTCATGCGCAACTCCTGCTAGTAAAAAGGCAGCCAAGTATATGGAGAATAGGAACGCCGAGCCCCAAAAAGACCCCGGCAGCCTCTGGGATTGCCACAGTAACCAGTTCACTAGAGATTGAAACAGTTTTGAACCTTTAACATTAAGCTCCCGGGCTTGGGAAGAAAACGGCACCACCTTGCACATCACAAGTACACCTCCAAGGCGCCGACTTAAAAGACACGAAGAAGAAGCTCCCATCATCGCTAGAACGTCAAAGGCGTGTCATCAAGGTAAAATGAATATAAATAAATGACTAACCTGATCCAGCTTCTTCTTGCCAATGTGGTCAAATTGATGGAGGGGGTTGAAGGCATCCGCAAGGCGCTCGGAGTCAAAGTCAAAGTTCACCAAACGAGGATTATCACTGAGGGAGTTTGAGCTTCCACCGAGTTTACGCATCAAAAGTTCCTGAATCCAAGAGGAAAGAGGAGAGAGAGGAAAGTGGGACTGACAGAGTGAAAGGAAATATTCTACAAAAAAAGATGACCTAAGAGAGGTCAAAAAGTTATTTACAATTCGACCGAGCTTTTTCAAACCAGGCCCGCATATAAACAGCTGACATTCGTAACTGTGTCGTTGCAATTACTTTCACGTTTTGCTTGCGATAATGAGAATGAATTTCTGAAATCAATTCCCAGGCAGGTTTAATGCAGGATTTTTGATCATCCTCACAGAAGCATAATTAATGGGAGCCGTTCAGAAAGAGAATAATAAAACGACAGAATAAAAACTTTCTTGACCTCGGATGGATAGAGACAGTCGAGCTTGGTCGGTTGGTTGCTACCCAAAAAACTGCTGGACTAACTTCCACTAAACTGGGTGTAAGAATGGGGCCACGGGCCGGAAAAGAAGCTACTAAATGTTTGGTGTGGCTCCAGATAAGGAGTCAGACACAGGAATGTTCCATAAGCCAACTTTCTGGAGAGGGTGGGCGTGGATCAGACAAATATACTGTGCTGATTCGAAAAGAGGTCCAAAACCTTTTGAATCACAGCATGGACAATCAGGGGTCAAACTAATTCAGCATCTGATTTCTGGAAGGGTGGCACGGTGGCATAGTGGTTAGCACAGCCACTTCACAACAAGAAGGTACCGGGTTTGACTCCTATCTGTGCACAGTTTCTCTGGGTTCTCCGGCTTCCTCCCACTTCCTCCCACATGCAATTTATGTGAATTGATTACTCCAAAATTGTCCGTCGTGTACGAGTGAATGGTTGTCTGTCTGTGTGTGAATTGGCGGCTTGTCCAGGGTGTGCCCCGCCTCTCGCCCGTAGCAAGCTGGGATAGACTCCGGCAACTCCCGTGACTCCGCAAAGCAGAAAAGCGGAAGAAAATGGATGGATGGATGATTTCTGGAATGCAGGTTTTGGGGGGGGGGGGGGGCTCGCTGCTCTTTCTCTTCCAAACTCCGCGTGCTTCCTTCTCCTCTGCATGCGGTGCGTGTATGACAGGTAATCGCGGTAGGTTTTGCACCCTTGAGGTCACTCGAACAACAGAAGATCAGAACAAGCAGACTGCACACAAGCAGCAGCCCCCCCCCCCCCCCCCCCCACATCCCCACCAGAACAGCCTGCGGCCTCAGGCCAGCAGCCACCTAATTGCTGGGGAGAGGGAGTGCTTCCCTACCTCATTGCCTTGGATGATGTGATAGATCTGCCTCAGGTAGTCGCTGCCACCTGCTTTGTGGCAGACCTCCAGCAGCATCAGGCCTATTTTCTGCTCAGTCAGTTCAGCCGCAGCGACTCGGCTCTCTCCTCCCTCCTCGACTACGCTGCGAGAGAAGCAGACGTGGTTAAAAGGGGGGGATCCGGGAGAGAAAGCACAAAGGGAGGAAAAAATAAACTCCAAGTGGTGCAAGAGAGAAAGGAGATGAAATGGGAAAAGGGAGCATGTCAAGCTTTTATCTCCGTACCCCCTCGGGCTCAGGAAGTATTTTCCAGTTTAGCGAAGGATTTGGGATAAAATTTGGGATTTGCTCAACACGGGAAAATTCGCTGAAACACTGGTTTTCTTTCTTCTTCTTTTTTTTTTAGAGAAATCATTTACTCCAGAGGGCAGATGAATTTAAAATGTCTCCACTTAACAGTGTGAGAAGCGTGAAAGAGAGAACAAAATGCAAACACATTACTGAGGGCTAGATATGAAAATAGTTGTACTTTTATTTAACCCATCATGAGCCACATCGGGTGGATTTCAGCGCACTAAAAGCGATCGGCTTGTGCGTGCGTGTGTGTAATTGTGTGTCTAGGTCCTCGTGCATGCCGAGACCCCAGACCCATTTGGCAGACGCCTGCGTCATCCTGCTGCCTCTCCCTGTACGGATAGACACCACACCGCCGTCCATCAAACCTTCTCCTTCACACACACTTCCTGTCATTGTTCTCACTCTCCCTCACTTCCTCTTTGTAATTATAAGGTGGCAGAAGTGGCGTCGCCCGACAGCCAGCCATTGGCTCGCTTGACATTGAGAGTAGGCAAAGGAAGAGGAGTCCCCCCTTTCTCTCTTCCGTTTACATCCCCTCATTCTTTTGCCTGGCGGACTGACGGTGGCCGTGTCAGCACCTGCGCTGTATCCTTTCCTGTCCATCACTGTGCAGGTGAAGCAGATGATTGGATTCAGTCAGCGGGGTGATTAATGAGGGCCCCTCCGGATTTGGGACAGCCTATCAATCATGTCATTAGGGCCAATGTGCCCTGAAAGAGGCAGACCTCCGCCAAGGAATAACTGCATTCATCTTCATCTGTGTATGCATCCCGTCAGCCCAGCCAGGGTCACCATGATGGAGAACAATAATCTTCTCCTCTACAAATTACTTTGCAAAGACAAGGCGGGTGGCGTGAGGAGGAGGAGGAGGAGGGTTACAGTTGGGAAGCGAAGGAAGGATGGCGGGATGAGGGAACAGAGGTGGGAGGGCTCGCAAGGGGGAAATGCTCTTTATTTAGGGGTTTACACAGTGTGTGTGTGTGTACGTGTGTGTGTGTGCGGTGCCAGGTGTTGTTGCAGTTTTATACCACCCTCTCTCTCTCGCGTTCTTTCTGACAGTATTCCGATTGTTTACAAGCCAGGCGTCACTTCCCTGTGAAGGTTAGTTTAATGAATAGTAATGATCCCACTGAATGCCTCCGACAGGTGATACATAATCACTCTTATTTCACTCCCCCCCCCCCCCCCCTCCGCCCTTCCATTGCCCTGTCTCTGACTTTTTCTTTAACCTCCCTTCTCATCCCTTCTTCCTGTCCCCGAGGCGGTATTTCCGAGAACTGACCGTAATCTAATTATTGCATTTTTTCTTCTTCTTCTTCTTTAATTGTTCATGTTGCCTTTTGATGGATGTTTGAGCTTGTTATGATGAAGTGTGGGACCAGATGCCCAACTTCTGGGAACAGGCTACAAAAGGTCACGGATGGGCCTGAAGCGAACGCTTCGTTCCCATCAGTCTCCTCCTCCCGTCCACTCAGACACCATTGTCCGGCCATTTACCACAAATAACACATCTGAGATGGATTCATCATACTTATAAAGCTTTCAGATAAAAAACAAAAATGATCTTGATGATACGATACATCAGAGTTCGAATGTTCAATTAAATAAAGCATATCTAGGCAGTATCTTTTTTTATTGTTTTATTCGCCGTCTTTATTGAATTTTAAGCAGCTAAAGCACCATCAGTCAGTTTGAACCTCCTCCTTCGTCAGCCCTCAACCTCAATCTCAATACACATAAATCACTAAAATTGTGTGTCGGGCAAATCATTTTCTAAAATGTGCATCCAAAATGATTGGAATAAAAATGATCTTTTTTTTTTTTTGGTTGGAGGTGAACATGAATGACCAATGTCATGTCTAATCAAGGCTAATGCATAAAAAGCAGCTTCCTGAATGCATGACGGCATTGACATAAGCGAAATAAATGCATGCTGACCCTGACCCTGACATTGACACCCCCCCCACACACACACACACCTGTCTGAGCAGAGCTTGCGGGCCTTCTGCAGCTGCATGCTCGTCCACTTTGGTCTTTTTTCCTCCAGAGTTTGAAGCACTTTGTGCAAGCTGGGTTTGGGAACACCCTGTAAGACAAAGAGCAGGTAAAAGAGTAGAAGTTAGACACTATAACAAAGATCCTATACGTCTCTATTCAGTTGGCCCTACCTTCTGTTGAATGCCCATGACCGCCTGTAGGCACTCAGCCAGCAGAGACAGGGGCTCCTTCGCGCACATGTCCAGGGTTAGGCCACTGATCTGTTCCAATGTTTGTGGGTCCTCCAGGCTCTGGATTAGACAGCCGAGCAGGGCCCAGATTAATAGACCCATTAAGCGCAGCTGCCGGGAATGCTGGGAGAGCTGCTTCTCCGCCATCAAGAAGAGGTAGCGTACGGGGAGAGGAACGGATGCCACGGCCAAAGGTAGGTTGGTCAAAATGAAGGACAAGGTTTGAACGGTTAAGGATATGAGGGCTAGGGAGGAAGGAAGGAAGGAAGGAAGAGATGGTTAGGGTTGGTAAGCAACTCTGAAATAACTGGAAGCTCACTTGACTTGAAACATGACCTCTGTGGTTGCGCACCATTAGCGCCGGGCTCGTTTCCTCTTGCTTCCAGCGGCGCATACTTCCACTTCTTGGGAATTTTCTCCAGGACACCCTCTGGTACGCTCCACTTGAACAAGGGTCCACTCGGCTCTTCTGAGGCTTGCCAACCCGTCACCATGGAGACCACGTGCACCAAGAGGCTTTTGGCGGACGTGGAAACCGTCGCCCGGACACAGCTGATGACTACAGGCGCCGCCGCCGTGGTGTCTGACGAAACAGGGGAGTTAGTAAAGAACGGCATTCATTACTGCGTCTAGAATTCATTTCTTGACTGGATTTTATTTGAGGGGGGGGATAAAGCTGAGACGTATATGAAGAAGCACAAATTCATTTGTGAGCTCCATTGTCTTTCATATTGCTGAGCCCAAAAACTTGAGTTACAGACAAAATCATGATTTTACTCGCAACACCGATAAGTCTCTGAAAGCAAAAAAAAAAGAACAAAGCGGGAAATAAACGACTCCCGTCAAAATCACGTGAAATGATAAAAGGTTTGGACTTTCAAAGCCGTATAAAGTTTTACAATTACTACCAAATTAAAGCGGGTTACATATCGTAATATGGGAATCGTGCCACACTGGGTGTTTCGAATTAGTCAGAAATAACTCCAGAGACATGAAACGCATGCTCATCCACAGGGCATCGGGGTATCCTGCCAAAGTATCTGCATTCAGGTTAAATTCAGATGTTCCACATCAAACCCAGATGGCATGGCAGTCTCACTCCACATTCCAGGTGCTCTGTGTCTTCCTCTGCGCTTTATTACCACACGGATATTGAGAGCAGAGCAGCACGAGGTTGTGCGGTACCCAGAAACGTTCCCACATCTTGGGCAGTAAAAACAAAAAAAGGTTGGGACGGAGAGATGCAGCGCTGCGATGGCACCGGCGGTGCGCCGAAAACCTCCGGGGACGCCCCCCGACAAACGTGTGACCTCAGACCCGCAGAAAAAGAGAAGAGCGGAACGGGAAAATGATACAGCTTTTCCGAGGAAAAGCGCTCTGTGGCAGGTGAGACCCAGACCGATCCTTCAAAGTCACTTGGTGCTCAGACTTTACACAGCTCGCTGCCGTATTGAGTGGAGTATTGATTCGAAACAACCTGCTGCTGTGTGATGAAACATCAGTGTAAGTGGAGAAAGAGCCGAGACTCTCAATGTAATCTATAAGAAGTTAACTCAGTGAACAGTTTAAATAGAAACGGGGGCACCGGGGGTATCCTGTAACCAAAATTATAATAAAAAAGAAGAAGATTTGGAACAGTCCAATAATTAAACTAATTACCCTGTGAGGATAAATGATGATTGCATGACATTCAGAATTTCACTCCAACTCGCTCCTCCTGTTCTTTCCCTCTCTTGCTCCGTCGCTGTTCCAATCCTCTTCTCCTATCACCCTATTTTATGCTGGAATAATTAACACTCACCCTGGGTATAAAAACAGCACCAAAAAGAGCTGCACACCCCGCAGCAGTTCTGATTAAGCTTCGTATCAAAGCTTGAACCAGCGAGAGACGTAAAACAAAATATGAAATGAAATAGTTAGAGACTCAGTAACAGCCTATTAAAGTCATTCTATGGCTCACGTGCATGCAACACCTGCCCTTCAGAAGAAGAAAAAAAAAGAGAGATAGATTCTGCATCTGCAGATTTACTCCTTCGTCACTAATTTCCCGTTCTCCGAGCAGCAAGCGGTCGGATCGCGAGAGCTTGTGCGATTATATATTCGTCAGTTTTCCAATTCAACGTAAAATGAGAATGTCATCTGGCCTGGTGTTTTATTTTTATCTCATTTTTTTACGATAGAAAAAAATTAACTCCAACTCCAGTAGCGCTAAGCCAACAATGTTGTTAGGATGAGCTTGTTCCAAATAGATGATTATATTGAAGTGTAATGCTACAACAGCTCGCCAGCCCGGAGTCCTGCTCCCTGAAGTACATTGTTACCTCCCAGCGTGTACAGATCGTCCCACATCCTTGCCCTTTTCTCCAGGTACGGCTGAAGGACATGAGTTAAGGCTTTAGGAGCGTTGTTCAGGCAGCTGAAAAGATTGAACAACGCAACTATGAAGTCATCTCCTGCCTCGCAGCCATCCGTAGACAAATCCAGGCAGCTCTGGCAAAAATCTGAAAAGACAAGAGTCAGAACGAATCAGTGGGAAACTTCAGCGCACAGCACAAAAATAAGCGCGCGGGTATTCAAAACGTGAACGGGTTTAGGGAATCTTCATACTCAGTTGCATTTGGCATGCGCAAACAACAGGATAGGCAATGAAATGAGGAGTCGCATGCGCACATTTTCACTCTAAGGCTGCATGAGTGAGTGTAAAATCTGTTGCATCTTTCTTGAATTTATGATCCAGCCTTATGGCGGTGGGTAGCAAGAGACATAAAACCTCATCCTGTGAAACAGCGTCTTGAGTTCTTTGCACAAAAGCCCGTTGGAAAATGTCAAGGCTGCCCAACCTGACACATGTTCAACACAAAGGGTGAACAAAAGGCATCGCGGAATCGAAGGGGAAGAAAAACCCACATCTGTGTTACATGGAAGGGAAAAGAAAAAAGAAAACAGAGCAGCAGAAAACAGAAAAAAAAGATTTCAAAGCGCCCTTAGCGCACGGAGACAGGAAGTGAAATGGAAGAGGTTTTGACAGGGTGTCCTCGTGGGTTGGGGGGGGGGTTGCTGTCTGAGCACAGGGCTGAGGGTGGAGGTGTTTGTGCGTGCGTGCGTAGCCCCATATGGATGTCTATTTATGCGTTTTGTATGCTTACAAGTGTGTGTGTGTGTTAAGTTGACGAGGGTTGCTGAGGAAAGGCCCCGTTGCTGCAGGGGTGGCAGACATCCAGCGGTCTGTCAGTCAGTCGGCTGTGTGGGAGACGACAGCTATTTGAGTTTATGCAAGGCAGCAGTCAATGGGCGCAGCAGCGATGGAGGGCAAGTGTTAAAAATGACGCGGCTAAATGAGCTGCTGCATCACAGAGGCCGTGATATCAGCAACCGAAATACCACGCAGGTAAGAAGCGCCGTCGCCGCTCACGATCCTATTTCCTTTATCGCCGTCCGTGTCCCTCTCGGACTCAAAAAGTGGTCAACCACACCTGACCTGCAATCGGTCTATTAGGCCGATGTCAGCATCTTGTTCTCTGTCTGTCTGGTAATTGGGTCCTTAAGGGGGGAGAGTGTTCTGAATATCGCTGCCGTGGCTGCGTGTCGTCCGGAGGAGCAGGGGTTGATTAACAGGAATTTTCACTCGGGGGGGGTTCTGGAGAGCGCAGCGGGTTAACGAGGAGCCTTTTAATAATGATTTCATTACGGAGCGGCGGATGGCTTCAAAAAGAAAAAAAAAGAGGAGATTAGAGTGCACTGGCGTCTCTGTGGACTTTCCACAGCTGCAGCGTCCACCGATACCAAACCGAGGAGCAGCAGCTTGGAAGCGGACGTGCTAACGGTGGAAAAAGCGCTCTGTGCATGTGTGTGGGCGTCGTCCCATTTAGGTTTAGACTGTACACTGTAAAATGTTTCACTGAGCAACAAACCAAAAGTCTCGCCGAAACTGAAACCAAAGCATCGACTTCTACCGCGACGCTTTCAATTGAACTGGATCCAGTTGACTCCCTGCATTATTGTGGCGAGAAGTGGCCAGAAGCACGCCAGCGCGCACGTGTAGAAGGAAGTGCAATGGCTTATGGGAAGCATTCAGCTAACCAGGAAGCTGTCTGCTTCCTGGTTAATTAGCCCGTCACTGTGATAACACGCGGGCGTCAGCGCTTCCAGCGTTGATTTACGGCGGCGTGGAGGGAAAAAGCGTGCACAGAGCCTCTGAGCCCGACTCAGACGAAGCGAGAGAGCGAGACACCGAGAGTTGTTATTAATGAGGTCGCTATAATGTGAATTAATGTGCGAGTGCACAACAGTCTTTAAAGGTTAGACTGTTGCCCGTTGCGGAGTGAAGAAGAAGGAAGGGAAAATCTTTAAAGGTCAGCGCGTGTGCTCCGCCTGGGCCTGTTGAGTGTTTATTACTGCTCGCCATTGATTTAGTGATGATGGCGACCAAGGTGAAAATGATAATGAAGGCAAAGATGATGATGATAACTTCATAAAACGGATGGAGCTCATCTAAAAGTCTCACTTAGGATCTAAGAGCAGATCATTAAGACGCTGGTAAACAACTTCCCACACGTGGCCCCTTTGGGATCGATGATGTGGGCTCGGCATTACGAAACAGGAAATACTAAAGGATTCCTGACACTAGATGAAATGTTCTCCGACAAAATTGACAGCTCTGCGTGCGCAGCAATACGCTCACGCATCCTTCATCGGCCGGGCTGCGTTGTATCAATCCACGTGTGCCGAAAAAACTTACGCGAGTTTTCCAGGAGTGTCCGGGGCAGGTGGCAGTTTTGGTGTAGCAGCGTCCGCAGTAGCAACCTGGGATTCAGCCCGGGGTCAGAGGTCAGGAGCCTCAGCTGACACCGAGCAGCCGCCTGACCCTCGAGGCCATCTCTGAGAGCGGAGAGAGGAAAAACAGAGTTGACAGTTCTGCAGAGTCAGGTGAGCGTCACAGAGACTAGCTAATTTATAACAGAAAAAGCGAGAAAGGAAGCGACGACTGGAAGCTGTCTTTGATGACAATGTGGGAGACGAGCAGCGTTTGTGGCGACACCGGTAACTTCCTTCAACGTCAATCACGCCTGACGCAAGCCAAGTCTGCAAACGCCTTCGCTCTCGTCTGCTTTCAGCACGCAGCGGCGAGGAATTAGCCCTAATCTCGGCCGGCTAAAGCCAAATTAACATTTGGGATACAGCCAAATACATTAATATACACCAATACCCCCCTCCTGCATCTATTCCATAACCAAGACGCTGCAGCCAGCTGTGTGTAATGAGCCGTGTCCTTGGTGTGTGTGTGTGTGTGTAGACCACTTCAGAGCCCACGTTTGCGGTTATGTATGCACGCGAGTGTGAGCGCATGCTGACATGTGCGCGCCTGCATGTTACTTTATACATCTCAATAAAATCTAATGGAAAGAATGGACAGAGTCAGTGTGAAGAGTGAAAAGACTCAGAGCGGGAAAGCTCCGAGGGGGGGGGGGGCACCCTGCTGCTTGAGTGAAGAAAACTATGTCTCAATCTGACAGTGCAATTTATGATGTCACTACGGCTGCAAATCCAGAAGAAGTGATCTTGTAACTGCTCTGATAAATCTAACCGGCTACGGCCCCGGGGTCAGCTTACAAAGCCCAAAAACACACGTGCAAAGGCGAGGCCAAGAATGCAAGGATTGGATGCGTGTAAATACAAACAGGCCAAAAAGACAGCTTCTTATTACGGCCCATAATGCTGGATGATCTATTTGTGTTCCTTGTGATTTTAGTATTGCTTTTTGTAATAACCATAACAATGGGTTTTATTTAATGGGCTGGGGAGAGATCTGGTCGAGGACCTGTGGCTCTGGCCCCGGGCCACTGGCAGCCCCCCCCGGCGCCCCCGCATGCAGGCAAGAGGTGGTTGCAAAGAAATAAAGAGGTCATAAAAATAAACTCATTTCAGCTCTCCAATACTTAAGAGCTGGAACGCTGGGGTTAGTTTGATTTGTGCTCCATCAGCACGCAATGACATCACCTCTGGCAGTGAGGGAGATAAGAGGGGAGGAAGGTGGAGTCAAGGGTGATGGAATGGGGGGGGGGGGGTGGTGCGGGTGTGATTGACTGCACCGCGGAGGTCACAACAGTAACTGGACACACATGTATGCATGTACACGTCGACACACACACACCATACGCAGCACAATGTGCTCCATTGACACCTCATGTGTAAAGCCCTCAGCAACCATCAACATAAACACAATCAGTGTCAGCGGCAACAGTAGTTTACTTTTTATTTTTTCACCCGCATCATGCATCTGTGTTATATTACCACGGCAACCCAGGCATAAAGCCCCGAGCAACAGGAAAAGTCTGGTCATACACCAACACACGCCGTCAGACACACATGTGGTTCTGTGTGGAGGCGTGTGTGTGTGTGTGTGTGTGTGTGTGTGTGTGTGATGGCTCAGCATACCAGAGCACGCGTGCATGAGACTTTCTGTGTTAACATGCATGTGCGTACCTACTGTTGGATGGCTGATGATCGGTGGGCTGCACGTACCGTACGACCCGCTCCGTGAAGAGTTCAGGGTTGATCGCGTTCAGCCAGTGGGCGACGGCGCTGCTGGGCTCACGTGGCTCGGGCGCTTTTGGAAGATCCGTCATAAATATCCTGGAGAACATTAAGTTGTTGTTTTTTGTATCGGTGCATGTGGGAAAAAAACAGGAGAAATTTTCATTAAACTTTTAAAAAAAAGATGTTGATCTGGATAGAAGACATTTTCCTTAAAGTCCTTATTTATAGCCATTAAAACCAATGCAGTGTTCCTTTGCTATGGTCACATTCTGCTTGGGTCATACCAACCTGTGCAGTAAAGACAGGGGAGCAGTGACGACGACCAGGACCGTCACGAGCTGCTCACACTGGCTGTGGATTCGGCTCGGCCAGTCTGTAATTGCGTCTGCAGGATGAGGATTGGGGTGCAGCAACGCCTCAGGACTTTCACACAGACTCCACATAAGATGCTCCACATACAGCAACAACGCTGTAATGTCACACCTTAAAAAAGTAACAAAGGGGGGGAAAAAAGGGAAAGATGAGACGCTGGGCGATACCTGAAGACGCGTACAGAAGAGACGGAGAGTATCACTGTCATGTTAAGGAACATCCCTCGCCCTCAAAGGTTAACGTTCACCATTACGTGACATAACAGGCTCATTTCCGAGTCAGTCATAGAACAGAACATCCTGGTGATTTTACAGCTGAAAAGTTAAGCGCACCTCAGGCTTTGGATGTCACTATAAAAGCCATTGCTTTCACGTTCAACCGCGCTAAATCTGTCTCCTACATCTTTATTAAACGCATAAACACAGGGGCGGACTAATACGGGAAAAGTCAGGTAGCAAAAAAAATAAAAAAACAGGACCCATGTGAGCGCTGTAGGAAACTTGGGGAAGCTTTGAAAAGGCATCTGTTTAGTCTAGCCTTACACATTTCAACTTCTCCTCCCTGCAGGAGCACAAGACTCTCAATGCAACATAAACCAGACTCGGCGTTGACATCACGCGGCGCTGCACATGTAGAGCGCGCTTCGTCTTTGCCACTCTTTCATCGTCTGAGTATGTGTCACAGTTTAACCTGTTCATTGTCACAATTCAGCTGTGAGGAGGAGAAGAGGACGACCCCTGATCCAGAGCAGGAAGAGCGACGATGATGCACACGATGGTACATTCAGAACTCATCGGACCCAAAGGAGCTGCGTGAATCTAGGCCAACAGTGAGAGCGCAAGAGTGTAATTCAGGATGCTATTACGCGCAACCAAGTCTATATTTATTATACAACAAATGCTACATTTGTGTAGATGAAACAAGTGAATGTATGTAAGAGGACTGTAATGACAGTCTTGAAGCTTAACAACTCACAGAAGGTGCACACATGAGATCACTGCTCATCGATAATGAATTATATCAAGCGTTTACCAATATCCTTTCATCTTTCCCCAGAACGAGGGAATAGATTAGCTCCATAAACTGGTCCTAATAGATACGACACAGCTTTCATACAGAGCGCTGGAAGAATGGAAAGAATCTCCAGTCCTGGGTTTCAAGATTTATTCCTAACCTCATGATCAGACATTTCAATGTCAAGAAAAATGAAATAAAATAAGATGAACGCAGTTTTAAAGGAACAGTTCAACAGAAACATTTTATTTTAGTTGCCTGATTAGTACCTGATCTGCAAGTGCCTCTGGTACGAAGGACGGGCTTCGGCATATCTTTGGACGAGCAGCTGCAAGGTCTCGGACAGAACCTGACCGAGGACTTCTTTGGCAATGCCTGCCGGAAGCACCGCCCACAGATCGCTACGGAGACCACACAGGAAGTAGAACCACATCTGCACCGAGAAGGAAGAGCGCTCTCCCTGACAGAGGAGAGCAGCGGACGGGAGCAATGAAGACGTGGACGAGGAATTGATGTTGGCAATGAAATTAAAATAGAAAACCGACAAAGAAGGAGGAAACAAAAGACACAGAGACACGTCTGTCACCACCAGAATATATCGGTGGTCATTCCCCCCCCAAACCCGCCGCACCTGGATTCCCTCCCCACTGGGATTTTAGAGCACTTTTAATTCCCGAACTGGAGAATGCATCACCGCAGGCGTCGCACAAGCATACGTCCATGAACAGAGAAACTGAGCTCGGATGAAGTGGGCTACGGAAAGAGGAATAACTGATGGAGTAATAGAGACTGTTATCCTGGCATCCCACAGCTTTATCGGCGAAGACATAAAATAATTCATTAATTAAACTCCTCTTTAACTCTACATGCCCAAATTCCTCCGACAATAAACTCGAGATAATTACACAAGCAAAACTAGGCCTCAGTGTCTTCTCGTTTACTTTTACATTCACGTTATCTATCTGCCATTCGACCTCTCTCCTTCCCTCTGCCTTCTTGTCCTCCTCCGGCGTCTGGGATTAGACCTCAAATGCAGACACGGATCTCGGATCCAAGCCAATGTCGGTTCGCCTCTTTTAACAGCTCATTTAAATAAAACTTAACTCAAACAATGAGGTTAAACTGAAGAAATCCCCAGAAAGGATGATACACAACAGTGAGGATGAAATCTGGGATGGGCAACTGAGGGGGGGAATAACCGTGGAAGCTTTTATCTTGAAGGACAATCTCGTAACTTCCTTTGATTACTTTTAGACCTTATGCGCTGCGATCATTTATTTCTCTCCCAGCTATTCATGTTTCGATATCAATATTGCAAAAAGAAGAAAAAACTCAAGCAGGATGAGCGTCTCCTCGGAGCTGCAGCGAGGGGGATCTGGGAAATGGAAAAATGATGGAAACATAATGCACACAACTACACACATGCAGCAGACATGGAAATATAGATGCATACATCAAATGAAACGCTCATCCCGGACGCAGACATGCATTCATCTGTACAGATGCACACGGGCTTGCTTGAACAAAAGTGCACACCTGTGCACAGCAGGTCTGTCTGACACCAGTGACCCGGGAAAGGAGGGAGGAACAAAGACGGGAAAAAAGGCAAAAGCAAGAAAGAGCGCGGAGGTTTAGATTGGTTTAAGGGCATAAAGGTAGGGGAGTTTCAGGGGCCCTCTGCTGCTTCCAGACAGTCCCAGTGTAGACTGCAGACTTCAGTCAGCTGAATCCCTGGAGCCCCCAGGGCAGCATGGAAGCCACAGATGTTCTCAGGGAGCTCAGAGTAGAATGCTCGGTTGGAGAAGGGAGAGTGGGTGGTAAAGGTGTTTTGTGGGAATGAAAGGAAGAAGCGAGAAAGCTCCAGAGTACAATTCCTAGAAGTTCCTCGAAAGTCTGCAGACAAAGCCCGCTAAGATACTGGGAATTAGAATTTCTACTTCTTTTTTTACTATAAAAGGAATTAAATTAACACCAGAAAAGACTGGAGATGTTTTGTGTTTTGATGCCTTTTTATTTGGGGGGGTAAAAAAGGAATTTATGAAGAAGAAGAATGCTCAAACGGGCTCCGCTGATATATCAGACATGCTAGAGATTTAAACATGTGCAGACAATTAAATACACTAAGAGTTTAACAAGGTATGACTGATTGATTTTCAAGGTGCATTAGGGGAGAAAGAAATTTCCGCACTCGAAACTTTACCTCGTAGAAGGGTTTGGGGTTGGCCCATTGGTGACTCTCCTCATCTTGAAGGATGCAGGTTAAACACACCTGGATACAGTAGCTGGTCAGCTGGTCCTTCAATTCCTCCAGTGTGTTCTGGCACTTCTGGATAGGCAGCAGAGTGAGGCGTCTAAACGTACAGAAAGGGAAAAACGGCTTTAAAGTTACAGAAAGTGCATCGAAATAAAGAAATAGCCAGTGTGACGAAGAATGGAAAGCCCAACCGCAACTAAACACGAGGCAAAAGTATAAGATGAAAGAGCTGATGATTTACTCTAAAAGTTTTATATCCTCCAAATCTGGCTGCCTTGATACTTTCCAGAAAGAGGCTAGAGTTTAATAGGAGTACGGGAGGCTTAAAACCAGGCGGGGCTGGATGGTGTCGAGAGAGGAAAGTGCTTTATGACCGGAGGGAGGCGCGGTGCAAGCGCAGGTGGAGGGGCGCACGGGGCCAAAGGTGAGCTAACAGGAGCACCGGGGGTACCGGCGATGCCTTTGGAGGGGATCTGTGGAGATCGGAGGTTAAGGGGGTATTACGGGGCATAAAAACTCACCAGATGTAGACACAATATGGCTGCTATTACTGCCTGTCAATCATTTATATGATTTTTTTTCTCTCCACTTTTCTTAAACTCAAATGTACAAGTTTCTGCCTGAGGCGCTGAGGTTCTCCTTGGGAGTGACCAGGTTGGACAGGATTAGAAATGAGACAACAAGAGGGACAGTGAAGGTTAGACGTTTTGGAGACAAGGTCAGAGAGGACAGACTTCGATGGTTTGGACATGTCCAGAGGAGAGACGGGGACTATATCGGTAGAAGGATGCTGAGGATGGAGCTGCCAGGGAACAGGGCTCGAGGTCGACCCAGGAGAAGATACATGGACGTAGTGAGGGAGGACATGAGAGTGGCTGGTGTTGGGGAGGACGATGCAAAGGACAGGGTGAAGTGGAGAACGTTGATTTGCTGTGGCGACCCCTCACGGGACAAGAGGAATATATATATATTTATATTATATAAATAAGTACAGTAGCAGTACAATATTTATAAGGCAGCTTAGCAAATTATTAAGGCACTAGTCGAGTTATGTGTGTCCTCTGTCCTGTGACACACGGTAAAATCCTCACTTGCTAGAATGGCCAAAATGAAATCAGTCAGCAAAAAACAATTCTGTTTTACATTTAATAGATGCTGGAATAGAAGGAAGGATAAATGAATAAACAAATCCATCCCCAGGAGACGAACACATATTACCAAGCACACAACAATCCCTTACACTTTAGCTGCAGCCACATTTGAATCTTTTAACGTGGCGTGGTACCGCTGCAGTCGTTGGCACACATGAATGCACGTCGCCAGCAAGGCAGGCAAGTTCTTCAGGGGGGCAGAGGACGGAACCTCCAGGGCTCTCTCCTGCAAACGGTCCAGCAGTGCAAACGCCACCCTGCCGCACGCCTCCACGAAGCTCGATCGCACCTCCAGGAGCGTGCCGTCCCTGCAGGCTGCAGCCAAGGGCAGTAAAGCATCCAGCTCGGTCGTGACTGCGCCACAGAACTGAGCAGATAGGGAAATACACGGAGGAGAAAAGATGATTTCAATAACAGAGGGGAAATCGTCCGGTAAGAAGAAAACAGGAAAAATAACAGAAAGAGACCTCATTAGATATGAATAATGAAGCACTTGCAGGAAGTCATCTGAAACAAGTGAGTCTGCATTTTTCTCTAACATCGTGTAAGTCGAAAGGACAATATCAGTGCAAATGTAGAATACAGCAGTCTAAAGACGTGACCTCCACATAGAGCTTGCTGCTGAACATGCATCATTTGCATCAGGTCAAATCAAGCCTGTACTTCAGAGGATACATTCAGCACTCATCGAAGGAGCGGTGCGTTATATACAGTAGGGAAGAGGTGGTCGGGGGGGGGGGGGGAGATGTGCTGAGAGCAAAGAAAAAGTAAAGGGCAGGCAAAGGTGAGAGATAGAGAGACGGAGGAAGAGAGAGAGAGCTGGTTCAGCAATGTAAAAGAAGACCGACAGCTTATTCTATAAAACATGAGCAACAAGCCAAACTTATCTCATTTATCCACATTGGAGCTGGAGAAAACCCGGCAGGAATAAGGCTTCCCTCACCCCTCCTATTCCAGAGAACGGAGGGCTGGTTGATCAGGGAGATTTAACATAAATGAGGCCGAGGAGATAGATCATGGTGGTAATTAGTTAGTTAGTTAGTTTCCATGTTAGCATGATTACACAGAAGCTAAAGAACATACATCCCCTCCAGCGTTGTGGAGGATCTGCATAGGAACCCAAATCCAAGGTTCTTTTTATAACCTAACTTTGTAATCCCGTATTTTCAATCAGGAAACTCTCCAATATATATTGCGATATAAATAAGTCACAGATCGTAATCTGGATCTGCCGGATCAGCATGTGGATTTGTCTGGGCCGCTGTACATATAGGAGCTAGCTACGCCTCGGTTTTGTATGCGCTCTGCTGAGTAAAACTGTAGTATGTGCACATGTAAACACTTTAAAAAGGATCATGAACTCATTCCTGCACGCCGAAACTCACGCATGCAGGCATTGACAACTCATGTGCTTCCTATTGACATCACGCTGACATGAGAGCTCCGCCATGTGTACACAATTGACAATCTCACAATCTCTCTCTCTACGGTTTTCTCCTTAAAAGCCTCCCATGTGGGTTGAGAAGCCCGGGAACAATGGCAATCCGAGCAATTAAGTCAATATCTGAGTGCTTGTAGTCATTAGGAGCTTCGCCTTGAGAGGAAGGAGGCAGAGGAGACACAACGTCTCAGCATTACCAGGGTGATGAAGAGGCCCTGGAGAGGCATCCCGCATACAAGTAAGGAGTGGGGAGTTTTCCCGATGTGCGCCTTGGTGCAAAACCGCACGCGTGCATCCGCGTAGAAGTCAGGCTGAAACCTTAACCAGCTACGATCAAAGCTCTGGATCCCTGCAGGACTATGGAAGCAAGGTGAAAAAGATTGTATGCAGGAAGAAAAAAAAAAAGCGGTACACGTAATAGAGTTGTAGCATCTGGGTTAGAGGCACCCACAACCCAACGGGCCAAAGTTCTGACAGGACGGAGGGTTCCAGCTGCTGAATGAAGGGCGCTTGGCATTCAACGTGCAACTGACTGCCAATAAAAACGTGCACTACCTAAAGTGCTCTGATGGATGAACTGGATCATCGCAGCCTGCGTATCTATGGAAATACAGACGACAGAGCAAGGTTTCAAAAAGTGAAGATCCAGGCACGATCATATGAATATAAATGCGTGAAAAATTGATCCTTCATAATGCCGCGAACCAGCCATATTTCATGCTTATGTCTTGTATAGTAATTTGCTTTCTAGAGCACGTGTCAAAAAGGACAGGTGGGAAAAAAATATATATATATATATAATATCCCGCTGTCTCCTCTTGGATGTCTGTCTAGCTCGGTGTTTTTAAATGCAAATGCATGCATGTATAACCTTTGGGATGAAAGGCTCTCATCTTTGAAGCGTTGACCTACACATAAATATGTTGTACAGGTCCTGAGCACAGACAAATTCTGACTCTCGTTAGTAATGCGAACCATGAGGAACGGGGGGGCGGGCGGGGTGGGGGGGATGAAGAGGAGCGGTGGTGCTGTAATGATAAGAGTCTGAACAGCGTGGTGGAGAGAGGTGGGTAGCAGAGGATGTCGGAAGAAGACGCAGGAGTGGGAGTGGGAGAAAGTTTTGGGGGGAGTTTCAGAAGGCAAAGTTATTCGACGTTGGAAAAATAGGAAAGAAAGTGAAGACAGGAGACTGAAGAAAAGGCAGAGTGAGATTAGAAATGGAAGTAAGGACACGGTCCGGTCTGGTTTCAAGGCTGAAGAACCTTTGTAGAGTTTGACTAAGCCCGGTTTCACATCAGACATCTTCTTCCTGAGAAATGTCAATCTCTGGTGTGTACGTCTCCCTTCCCTGCCATTTCCCAGGCCCTTTCCTCTCATCTCTTCTTTCACATGGATCCCTTCTTTATCTGTCCTATCCTCTTTGCCTTTTTGATACGTCCCTCTATCATCTTCACACTCTACACTTTGACCCGATTCAAGACATTTGTCTGAACACCATCCAATCCTCCTAATATCGCCCCTGCCGGGTTCTTGGTTTCTCCTCGACTCCTTAGAGCCCTCCCTCCTTGAGTAATACTCGTGACTCTTCCCAAGGCCTTTCTGAACCAGGGTGTTAACTGTGTCAGGTCCAAATCCTCCAGGCTTTGTATTTATCAAAGGCAGCTTCCAACTAGGGCTACAAAACCATTAATCTCCCAAGGTGCCGGTGGGTGTAGACCCGAGGTGTTCAGCTAGGCAGTAATAAAGGAGGATGAAGAGGGAAGGAACGGAGATGAGCAGCTGATCTACAGGGCGACATTGTTCAATTGAAGTGTATACAACACTATTGTGTCAGGAGTGTGTGTAGGTTGTGTGTACATAAGGCGTGTAATCAGTTCAGCAGCGTAGCACATGAATGTCAAGAGGGGAAAAAAACAGTTTAGAATAGGTTAAAAAAATAAATTGATATTTAGAAATGTAAATTCTTTGAAAATTAATTGGGAACCTAAAAGAACCTTAAAACAAAGACTCTGTACATTTTCTTTCCTCCTTAGCAAGCTTGAATTCTTGAACTTTATTTGAAAAATATCCCTCCAAAAATAAAACCATTTGTCAATGACCCACCGTGAAGGCATTTCCACTCATATCCTTCTCATTAATATAACTATAAAATAATGACAATATTTTATTTTTAAAGGTGCTACACACTTTGGACAAAACTAAACTAAACTTTTGACTGTTTCTGTACAACATGAAATATGCAATGTGATGTAAAAATATTTCATTTGAGGAATTCTGAATACTTTGTTGGTGAAGTGGCATCAATCACCTTTAAGGAGGGATACATTTTGGTCCCTCTAGCTACAAAAATCATTTAGCAAGGCTATGGCTATATAGAAAAGGCCCAAGGTTCCAACTCCTACCACCATCAAACTGCACCCAGACTGATACCTTGTCAAAGGTTACCCTGCAGTACCTTGGCGATCATTCTGGGAGTCTCTCTCTCGCAGGTGAATTCGGATTCTTCTCCAAGACGCTCGTGGCTGCAGGTGCTAACGGTTGCACATTCATGAGTGGGGCTCAGGGCGACGGAATTGTGTCCCAAAGAATGCTCGGCCGCTTCCTGCTGTAGGCTCTTCAAACAGGCATCGTCCAGCACCACTTTGACACAATGAGCCATGTGAGGGACCAGTTCCCTAAATGCCGACCTCCAATCAAACTCGAGAGCCTGTGCCTATGATGCAAGAAATGAGCCAACAGTCAATGTTGAAGGGAATACCCCCCCCACCCCCACCCAAAAAATGGGATCTATTTCACAAGCCTCACCTTTGGGGTGTAGAGATGTGTCTCTGCTGTGGCGTTTTTGTCATCTGTCATCACGTGTGAATCCCCTCTTCTCTTCTTCAAGATACCTAAACAGACATCGCTCTCATGTTTCACCAGTGACCGAAAATGGCACGCAAGGAATGGAGTGTAACACGTGCCACTGATTGATAATTAATGTCGGTGGTTTTACAAGTAACTTTGGGGCATCATTTTGATGTGATCAACCATACATGTGGGGCAATTCCATGAGTGGGGAGATTGTGAGGAGTCTCGGTGAGGGTGGAGGCAGGAAGACGAGCGTACACGATGTTGGGTTGCAATTAAAAATCGTGAACATCAAGGACACATTTTCTTAATCAGGAGGCAAAGAGTGAGACCCCAGGCGAGGCAATTTAGGCGAACAAGACCACGCGGAATGGAAGAAGGAGGAAGCAGCGAGCGCATCACTTTTTGACCTTTAAGCCCATCTGATGAATTTCTGGTAATTAAGCCGTTTGATTGCCTGGAATTAATGATTTGGATAACTGCCCTTTAAAGGCTGTTTACCTCTCTGTAAATTGAGCCTTTCTGCAAGTCTTGTTTTTGTAAATGTAACCTTTATGGAAATTACTCCATGCACCAAAAGCTTTCATTTAACATCTCTAACGCAGCGGTTCAAAGGAGAGAGAAGAGAATGATACTAAAGGCTTATATAGCACCAGGGATGATTCTCAACCAAAATAATATTTCTTCAGACAAAACTCCGACTTCCTTCTGGAAAATGTAACGACGAGTGTATTTGTGTGCGTCTGTGTTTGTATGTCTGTTTTTAGAATTCAGGCACAGAGGCCACGAATACAAGCCCCGCCGCTGCAACCCCATAATGCTCAAACCAGTTACCAAAACCTCACGTCTCAGTAAAAATAAATAGAGCATGACCTGCCGCTCTCACAGGTAGATACAGCCCCGAGTAGGCGATTTCTGTATGCCAAAGTGTGAATTTTGCTGCACTACTTGTACCCTTTACAGAGGGAGATCCTCCAATGCGTTCCGCAAAGGTCGTATTGGCGACCAGCTTCTTCACAATCTTCTCAAACCCCAGTAGGGTGCAGGCCAGCTGGGTTAGCGCCCTCAGCTGGTGGGAGGTCAAACTGAAGGTCCTATTTTTCATAGGAAGTTCCAGCGGCGCTGTAAAGGGGGGGAAAAAAGAACGTTAAAGAGGAAAAAGAAACCGTGACTGACAGAGGAGTGAGAGCTGCTCACACAGTTCACAGTTCGGTAGAGGAATTGAATGAAAACAAGTTTGCAACTAAAACTCCCGACGTGTATGCGCTCATCAGGAAACAGCCCCTCCTCAAGCCTCGCCTTCCAAGGCACCTCTTATAAATATCGACCCATTCATGTTTTCCCAATGCACTCTACAAACAAAAAGACATGAAAAAATATGCAAAACTTTGTTCCCTGAGAAGTCACACATGCACATCTCTCTCGCTCTCTCGGCACAAAACTTTTCTCCCCCCTAACCCGCCGGTGACCCCCCTCGGCAAATATGGATTTCCCATTTTGGAGGCTGCCAAAGCCATCACCCGGGGGATGTTCCGCATTAAGCTGGAGAATGGGCGGCTGGGAGATGCGCTGCCGTACTCCCAGACACATGCACAAATACTTTTGTGCATCCCTTTAAATGAACCCCTCCACTGCAAAGACATTTGGGAATAGATGAGCTCGGTATTAGCCTCGACTCTGAAAGCACGGAGATGATTGAGTGTTGAGAAGAGAAGGAAGAAGAGGGGAGCCCTTTTTCAATAGTTGTAACTTTATTGCCTCTGGACGCTAATGTAATTTTACTACATTGTTAAACCAAATCTGGCAATACGACAACACGATCCCTGAGGACGCCTGCTTTAATCATGCATGAGGGCGGACTATCTCCACGCTCATGTAGGCCTGCATGTTTACACCAGCGCTTGCGAGCACCGGCCTACGAGTTGTTGCATGCTTGTGTCAGCCGGTTCGCACGTGTGTTTGTGTGCATGTAATGCAGGCCATCATGAATAAACTTGATTTGTAGTTGTACTTTCACACACATTTGCACATGTCAGTCTTGCAGAATAATTGCCACACCGCACCCTCACTCTATGGGTCACCGAGGAATATATTCTGACCTCAAGTTTGTTTGTGTTTTCAAGTCCAAGTGTGCGCATAGCATTTACGTACATGTCCATTTGCATTAATGTACGAAATCACATGTGAATAGCTGCGTAATTACTTCGTGTGGGTTTTGACTTTTGTGCACATGCATTTTGTGCGTATGCGTAATTAATCTGCACCGGCAAGAAGCTCAGCAGCTCCTCTGTAATGGGGTCCGGTGGGAGTCGGTGCTAGAGAGAGACCACCTCGTCTCTGTGTAGATGCTTGACCTGGCTGACACCCACGTGCCAGGCTTGTTCGCCGGCTTGCACATTCAAGCATGCAACAACAATCATGTCGGTTTCTGAAGACACCAGCAAATCAACGGCACTCCGGTGCCTCGACGGACGGCCGAGCCAAAGCTGTGGACAACTCAAGAGTGAAAGATATAAACCAGATCAGACGTGGGCATATTAGGCAGAGCTTTTAGTAAACGGCTCCTCTTCCTTTCCACCTCCTGCGGGGCATTGCACCCTTTAATCACCACCTATTCCAGACCGTGACCTCCGTCTCTCTCATTCCTAGCCATTCATTCTGCCAGAAGACGCTATAACTGCTTCACCTGCTCACTAAGTCACACTTGCATGTATCAGCAGCGCATGACCTTGACGTTCAGCAATGCTCTGCCGCAGCCCCTCATTGAGCTCTTCCACCCAGGCTATATAGGTATTTATAGTCATCTCCCTAGCCAAATAGCCCTAGAGCCATAGCCGTCTAGTACACAGCCATCTAAAGCTCATTATACCTTTGTCACAACAGTGAGGCCAAATGGAGGCTCTCATAGGCGGTTGATGGAGAGGGTGCGCTTAAAAGCACCCAGGTGTGTCATATAGCATAGTGCATGGCATGTTTCATAGAATAGAATGTGGAGGGGGGCACTAACGGGCAGGAGGGGTTCAACCAAAGGTCAGAGTGCTGAGAATCACTAAGGGAGGACCGGTTGCTGAAAGGTGTTGCTGTAAGCACTTTGAAAAATGATATGCTTATAAAAGAGTTACTCCGTGTGGCATTGCAGCGTGGAGGAGGTTCCTCTGCTAAAGGACAATCTATGGTTACCCCACACACACACACACACACACACACACACGCGGTAACACATCTCCCTCACAGTCTGTCAAGCAACATGTCATTTAACAAAGTGTGTGAAAGACAAAACTGCATTGTGTGTTTCTCTCTGTGTGTGTGTGTGTGTGTGTGTGCGTGTGTGCGTGTGTATTGTTTTTCATATGGAAGATTGGTACTTCCAGACGTTTTCTTCCCCAAACTCCTCGAGTCTACAGCGGCCAGTTCGCTTTGTAGTTTCTAACAAAGACAACAATGTAACACAAAGGGGGGGGGGACAACAACAACAACGACAAACAGAGCAGGTATTTTTGGCGAGCCATCAGTCTTCTCCTCGTCTGTCTCTCCTGCGGGTTCCACCATCACACACACACACACACACACACATCTCTTGACTGGCAGTGAACAGAGAGAGAGACAGAGAGAGAGAGAGAGAGGGAGAGAGCTATGGGAGGGGGAAAGGGGTGGTGGTGGTTAGGGATGAAAACACGGAGAAGAGAGGGAGGGAAAGCGAAGGGGGGGCGGGATAAGGGAATTCCCTCAGCAGTTGTTATTGATTCCGGTGTTTACGGGCGAATAGTTTAGTGCCGTTTACAAAACAGAACAGATGCAGCCAGTGAGCAAAAAGGTAAACAATTGCTGCGTGGCGGGCTGCCAAATCCCCGGTCTGATGCATTAAACTCACGGTGAAGAGCATTTCCCCTTTGGCTGCACTTATTGCCACTTCATTTCCTCTCCAATCACATACACAATCCCTCCTTCTTGCCATGTCTTCTCTGTGTCTCTCTTTCTCTCTCATTCCCCCGTTTATCTGAGCAGGAGGGAAGGGGGGGGGGGGGAGAAAGGCATGAGGCGCTTTTGACGTCTGACTATTTTCCGTCCTCCTCTAACCCAGGAGGCCCGGTTCTTCCAAACAGAGCCATTAGCAGGGGGGATTGCATGTGTCGGACGTGGCCGAAAAGCAATTATTAGACACTTTCCACCAAATGACGCCCACGTCTTTGGGGAATGAGAAATCATGCAATAATTTAACCACTGATTTAATTTCTCTGCGGAACAACATCTCTCCGTCTCTCATCTTCTATCCCTTTTCCCCCCAGTCTTCGTCACATTTTGCCTCTCTGTAGTGTAAATTAGACCATCAGAGGGGGTGGTCGTCAGCCTTTCCCTCAACACTGCCCTGACTGGTCTCCAGTATCTCATTGTGCGATCCTCGAAGATGAACTTTTGATATTTTGCAGACGTGCAGTGGTGTAAATATTCAGTTAATCAAATCCAGAGAAATGTGTGAAGGATTTTTCGAAGGATAATCTAGTATGTCTTCAAAAATGTTAATCCAACCCTCTTCAAATGCTCCATAAAGCATGAAACGGTTGTGTTTGTTTTAATTATGCTAAATAACTTGATGGCATCACCGTTTTTTTAGTAACACTCTGCCATGCACAGACAATAATCCATCCAGTTGGACATGAAAGGGCTCCTTGACACTTTTGTTTGCTTTTGCCACCAATGCATTAGAATTCCACAAGAACAGTTGGTAGAATTTGTCTTATATGATTAATGGGCTGCTTCTTTGAGCAAAAACATGTCGTTACTAAATCAAAGGGTTACACATACTGATGCTTTTGGAACTCCAAAAAGGTATTGAACAATGACGTTACAGTAGCAAATCATCACAGCTGAGGTGCTGAATAAAAATGGTCTGGTCCATCCTAACTTTGTATGTTTTTGGGGTGTGTGTGAATGTTGAGCACTTCTGTGATTCTTTTGGGCCCTGCCTTTTTTCTGTGTACCCCATGGGTGTCAAGTGGGGTCATGTGTCAGACTTGGGCTATATCTGTGCATTTATGTGTGTGGAGTCACTCTGGGCCTCCCGCAAGGCCCTGTGACAGCCGGGGTCCTCTTCGTCAGTCGCGGCTCACTGCTCGCTTAGACAGCGTTATTATTGGAGGCCTCCTGCTGTGATTCACTCTGACACACACACACACACACACACACACACACAAATCTTGGTCTCACGTGGCCCTTTCCCTGGGTGCTGTCTGACCAGGCCACAACTGGGGTCACCTGCCCTTCACAGACGGGGGAAAGTGGCAATATGTGACATTTCAATTAAGTTGCCTTATAAAGACAGTTGCAGCAACAATGGTGTGGTGGGGCTTTTTTTTTTTTACCTTCCTCTGCTTTACATTTCTATAACTATCTTTTTCCCGTGCCTATCTTCCTGTCCCCCTGTACGGTTAGAATTGCTGGAAAGCATGGCGAAAAGGAATAGATTTAAAACCCAATGCATAATTCTCAAGGGCTATTTGGTGATTTAAAGGAACAGAAGATAGATATAAACACAATCGGACTTACTGAACAACCAGTAGGACTAACTTTCTTAGACGCGGCCTTTGCACTTATGATGGGTCAAGAACAGGTCCCTTCCCCAACCTGGTCCATAATTACTTGGTGGCATTCGGGGGCACATCCACAAGCTGACGGTGCGAATGAACTCAGGCAGAGATACAATCGAGCGAGAAGCTGCTCTTAATAAATATTTAAAAATGCCATTCCCAAGTAGCCTCAATCCCCACAAGCACCTCCAACGCCAGTCAGAGCCGCAGCGGAGCTATCTCGCGTCACTGCAGAACCGCTCTCCCCGCTGAATAGACTGCTGTGCCTTCCTCTAAGGAAAGAGTTCAAAGAGCCAGAAAGGGCGAGGGGAGGTGGCTGCCGGTGGGGGTGAGGGTGAATACATGCTCCAACTCAATTCTCTGTTATCTATAGGGAGTTGCCAATATCGCCATATGGGGAAATTAGAGGAAACGGAATTCAAATCAGCATTATCAGAACAGGTATTCACAACCTCAGCTTCACCTCTGTGTTCGATTGTTGGGGAATAAATTGCATATGCACATATTTTAGAAAGAAAGCTTTTGATGTAGACAAAAACATGCATCCCTGCACACACAAATAAATATTGCTGGTAACCATATGGAAATTTAATGATGCATTTTTAAAGGGGAGACATGAAATGACTCGATCACACAGTGTTCAAAGCCTCCAATTAGCATTAGCACACACAGTAGCATCGTGTGCACAAACCAGATGAGGAGACGTGACATGTGTTCCATAGCATCCTAAACACTCACATGCATAAACTAGAATTGCACCGCAGCATTTTCTGCACTGGAGTTGGCCGCATCGCTTTTAGCACGGAATTAATTTGACTTTGCTTAACGGAAATCCCGCTCGCTAAAAACTGTATCGGGCGAGTTTCCAGACAGTATTTAATTGTCTCTTTAGGAATATTGCTTGAATTTAGCTTTTACTGTGGAAAGCCACACAGTTATAAAATGTGGATAATTGCTTGAATGTATTAGGAGTCTAACCTTTACTCCTCCATAAATCTATGAGCTAATTACAGCGTTTTAATTTGGCATAATCCACCACTCACAAACGCACATGCAGACTCGGCCCCCGCAGATTCATTGAGGTGTGTTAGTAAGGTTTAAAGCCTAGTATTGTTCCTGACCAGCCAATATGTCGAGCCCCCCCTCAGCCCAAAGTCTCACTACTCAACCTGAAAAGTAGAAAATGGGGGGGAGAGAGGAGATGAATGCTTTGGACACTGGCAAGATAGAGTAAAGGGGAGGGTGGTGGAGGGAGGGGAGGCTGAAACCCTTCACATCTGTCTTGGTACAATGTCAGAGGCTGCCTTTGAGTCGGTGGGGTTAAAAGAAGAGGCAGATCTCGCTATGAACGCTGTTAAACGGTTCAGTGGTTTGACAGTGGCTGATGCCACAGACCGTGCTGCTCCCCCCCAGGGAGGCTGCAAAGACTCTCAGGCATGGCTCTTACCAAAATGTACCTACTGCCTTGCATCCGCCGCAGGTATAAATAATAACACAGTGGAAAATGGAGGGTATCTAAAGAGTGCTTTGGGGGGGGGCGGTACTCTTTTCTACCACTGTATTAATTGTGTTGAAAATCATGGGCGTAGCGTTTAGTAGAAACAGTGAAGTGTGAAAGTAGATTACGCATTAATGTTTAAGATTTGGCTCTCAAGGAGCCACCGGTAATGTGGTTCTAGAGCTTTGTTTGAGGGGGGGGGGGGGACTTAAAACATGACAAAAATGTAATCCCAGTTGTAGCCCTCAAAGCTGTGTTGCAGCTGATGGTCTCACAGTCACACACACACACACACACACACACACACACACAGATATAAAACCAGCACAGGCAAAACTGCTCCATTTTACCATCATTACACAGCACGGGTCCCCGGCTCCCTTTGGAGCCATGTTCTGCCTCCGGTGCTACATTTGACGGTTTGTTGAGCGGCACGTAGGTGTGTAGCCGCCGCCGCGTTACGTGATCAAACCACCCAACTGACGCATGGCCAATTATCCTGGCTGCCTCCTCTCATCTCACATTTAAGGAGAGGGAAAGTAAAAACCAGAGGTGGAGAGACAGAGATGGAGGGAGGGAGAAAAAGACACGAGGCTGGTGGTATGTTTATCGAAGAATGGCAGATGTAAAAGGCGCTCCTCCCTCGGTTCCTCCGGGGAGGCTGACATGTGCAACTTTTTTTTTTTTTTTTAAGTAAACAATGGCTCACAAACTTTGCATATTTTTTTTTGTTTGTTTGTTGTTGTGAATCTTTACCCTCAGCAAGGCGTAAATGGGCCAATATGAAACAAACAAAGAGAATCAGATATCAAATGTGACATGGAGCGTTAAGGTCTGTGCTCTTCTCTTGTCTTCTTGCGCATGGCTTCACTGCCAGCCCCCATCTCAGTCACAGTCTGCAAATACGAATGCAACGCTGCACATTCGCAAACATAGCTCGCACCCTCTTGCACATGCTCACACAAATGTACATCAATACTTCTGGATTAAAGCCTTAAATACTTTCTTTTCTTTTGCATCAGAGCTCATCTCAGTCAGCGATAAACTGTATAGTGAACAGTGTTTAAAAATCATTTCAAATGAAGCCTCGACTCTGGGAAATGCCGCTCTTCTCTTTTTTGTTCCTAGACAGGAGAGTGAAGTGGACAGGAAAGTAATTACAATGGGGCCAGCAGCTACTGACAGTCTCTTACCGAGGCCTGGTCTCTGGCGCTGATCGCTGCACACTACAGTTGGAACAAAAGAGGACAGGAAAGTAAAACAGGAGAGGTGAAATAGTTAGCCTTAGATGGGTACCAATAAGACGAGAGATGGCAGAAAAGCCTTTTTAAATAGCGTGCTTTACCTACGGATGCCCGTGACTTGGCCGAGTATTTCTTAATCTTGCCACTGAGCGTGGTGTTGTCCCTCAGGGCGGTCTCGTATTCCTTCTCCATTGAGGTGGCCAGTTCTCGCGCCACGGTGCTGAGGTAGGCCGTGTTAAGGTAAGCCAGGATGGTGTGCAGCTCTGCCAGTCTTGAAAGGATGTGAAGCTCTTCTGTGAGAGCTTGGGTCAGCGCCAGGACCACAGAATGAAGGCTTAGGGCCAGCCTATCAAAGCCGGTTTCGCCGCCTGGACTTGAGCTCAGGACGGAGAGGAGTCCCATCACAGATCGGCTTCTCAGATGCTGGACAATACAAATCAAATTAATGCATCTTTATGTCTGGAATGTAATAAAAGTTCACGTCTAAACGATGGAAAAACACTAGTGACATAACTATTCACACACAAATCAGCTTTTTATTGATGCATTCCCCAATTTCACCACACCTGGTAATGTGTGAGCACCTCAGACTCGGGGTAAAGAAACAACAGCTGCTGCAGACAGCGGATCCGCTCAGGGACGGACAGAGAGCCAACGTGTCCGAATCCGGGACGCTCAGGGCCGCGGGAGGACAGCCGGTCCAGCAGGTGGCGACGCAGCTGGAGACGCACGTCATCCCAGGCCTCCTGGATCTTAAGGAAATAATAAAATGAAAGGTGAGTGATAATAAACAATCAAAACAATCCTCATACGCCAATGTGTTTGTTTGAAATACTGCAGGGTCCTTTAAGCATTGATTCTGACCACAGAGAGATTCAGTTCGAACGCTAATACGTTGAAATTAATGGGGAATAAAATGATTAAAAGTGAAAGTCCACTTGCCAAGTAAAGCGTCCTATACTATACAGACACACGATCTCTGATTCAAGGCCGACTTAGAAAACAAATGTGCAAATATATAATATAGGTAATAGTAGAACTAATCTTCACGTGGATTACCTCTAATGATGCATTATCCTTGACTGTATGAACCAAGTGGATGGAGGAGGCAGAGAGCTGGGGATGGAGAGAGGAGGTAGAGGAAGGGGTACGTGGAAAGCAGACCCCGCACTGGTCAGACACATTCAGGAGCAGCTGGAGCGTCGCCTCCTCCTTCCCCTCCTCTTCAGACGTCAGGTAGTGTTGCTGAGCGGATCGGAGGGGTAATGGGAGAGGAAAATGGCCTGGAGTTATGAGCTGGAAACTACGGGACGGACATGAACAGAGCGACTTTCCTAGCCTGAGGTGCGAATGGTCATTTCATTAGTTGAGAGGTGACTTTATAAGTCTCCCTGCGCCTGGCTCAACTTCAAAAGTTATGAAAGTAGAATGCAGTCAGATGGATTTTTGCACAGTAGAGGCCTGTGTTCTCACCTGGACGCCTTTTTAATAAGCAAGTTTGATTGTCAGTGCAGATTAGTAGAACTGTTAAGATCAGTTGTCTGTCTGTCTTGCCACAATGTGTGAAATATTTGGAAGAGACGGAACAATTGTTATTAGCGTCATCGTCCCCTACGATCTGATACCAAAGCCGTGAGGAAGTCCATGAGCTCGTCGTGTCCCGCGACAACAGGGCTGAAGCAGTCGTGAATTCTGAGGTTGAACCACCGCAGGCAGTCCGAAGGGTCCGCTGGCGGACGCTCCCCGGCCCGGGAGTTGGTCATCGTGTTCTGGAGCTCCTTCGGCTGTTGTTCGCCACTGAGAGAAAGGAAGACGCCAGGGAAGTCTGAGAAGCGAGGACTCAAAGCGCTCATTTCATTATTGGTACATTTTGGAGATAGAGTGGAAAAAACATTTACAGAAAGGAATAAACTGTGGAGAAGGATGACATTTTAGGCCCATATGATATCCTCCTGCGTACCACGTCACTCCACGTCAGCCCCCCCCCCTCTCCCGTCAGTGTCCGTGAGGAAACAGATACAGACGCGTCAACAGTAATGAACACAGACATCGACGTATCAGTGTGTGAGTGTGTGCTAAGCATCTGGTGTGAAGTGGCGTTACAGGCATTGGCAGGCGTCTGAGACACACGCTTCTTGCCGTCTCACGTCTTCCTTTCCCCCTTGACACACAGACACGCAGACACACACACACACACACACACACATCAGCATCAGCTATTCCGTTTCCCCTTTAATATGACAGATTAGAAATGACATCCTTGGGCTCGACATAGTTAGTTATTTCCATGCAAATCGATGCATATATATCCGGCCATGTACGGCTGTCTGTGCGCGTGTGCGTCTATGTGTGTGTGTGTGTATGTGTGTGTGTGTGTGTGTGTCTGTGCAGATTTACATACCTGCATAATTAAACATTCTGTGGTGCCGTGGATGCTGCTCTGGCTTTGCGCCGATGTGTATGTGTGAGTGGAAGTAGTCGAAAATGTACCGGTTGGTCGACAAAAATACAAAGGAATGAATTATATTAAACATTTTATACACTCAAATGTTCAAACAACCAATGGGGAGATGAGAATATAAAAAAAGGTGGCCGACTTATACCTGGATCTGTCGTCTACACTGGCATGCGTGGGTCTCGGTGTTTTAGCATACATGACGGCGAGCCGGCGTGCCATTCCGCCCATCAGGCAGCTCATCCCCTTCCACGGGCCTATAAAGCGCCTCCTGCCCGCTCCTGGGCCACGAACGCATCCAGATGTCTTACAATGGCAACACATTAAATAACCGTTCAAACTGACACGCTTTCGTTTCAGAGGGGGGTAAGAACGGCGAGGGGATAAAATGTTATAGACTGTTACGAACCGCTATCCTCCAGGTTGAACACTATCATTCTCGCTCTCTTTAACAACCTCTTCCTCGCTCTTTCCTCTCTCCGTCCTCGTTTTCAGAGAGCCCAGACGATGCATCTCACTTTGTTCTCTTGACACTTGCTGACTGACAGAAACCTTGATTATAAAGCGCCGTGCGTTTCATGCCAGGCTGTATTTGTTATGTGCGACTATCAAACCCTTCATTAAAGTAGACCTTTATATCATTGGTTATTTAAAAGCTTCCTGCATGCTTGTATGTGTTTCTGTATTATTAGAACGTCAAACAGGAAGGTTATTGCGTCAGATGGTGTGATGAGTGCAGCAACTCTTAGCTATTCTTTGCCGAAAGCTCGCTAGCTGGGAAAAAAAACACACATCTCTACGTCAAGGTCGAGCCATAACCAGCACGGCTCAGGGTCGTAAAATTAACAGATACCACTTTAATCATCACAAAGGCCCATTGGGGATGCCGGTGCAGCTGCAACCTCTTGACATTGCTTTGGAGAATATAGCAATGACGTTCTGAAAAATGCAGAAAAGTTTAGTATGTAGTATATTTAACAAAAACCAACAAAAACAAAACAATGCAAAAAAATAAATCACTAAGGATGTGCAAAACCCCAAAAAAGAGGAAACACACATTTAAGAATCAATACAAACGGCAGTGCCGGAATGTAATTTCTAGCATGGATTCCTGTCATATGCCATGTCTTGCAATAAAAGCTGGCTTTAGATTAAATGGCAGCACAGAGCACCGTTATGGTGCGTCATAAACATGCTTCGTTCTGGGCTCCACCCCAGGACTTGACGAAGACAGCAGGTTCCAAATGGGCTCCCATCTGTGGCTCACTTTTCACAGAACTCTCCCAAGTTCATTAAATGTAAGTAGACTATGCTGTGTATATAAACTGGGTGGCTTTTGTCTTCTTCTTTTTTTTTAAATACTCAGTTTGCTGACAGAGCTGAGGAATTCGGCTGCATCCGTGTTGCTAGCCTCGAACGATCTCTGGGCTTCATCTCACTCATGCCTTCAGTCAACAGAACAATGTACTCTAATGGCCACAGCAATGACATCACCCTCCTCGGATACATTTTCAAACCTCTCTCTCTCTCTCTCTCTCTCTCTCGCTACCATTTTCCCCTTCTTCCTTTCTCTCAACTTCTAAACTCTTTCCTAATATTCTTTTCCCTCGCCTTTCGATTACCCCTCCTTAGGGCCTTGTGCTGTAAGTTATAAAGTCAAACATGGACGGTCTGTGTCGAGAAGTCCATCTCGCTCGCCACAATGCCGTGACCTTTCGCCCGCTGGTGTAAAAGCTATACCTGCAAGCCTAATCAACTCGGTGGGATTAGCTCCGAGCCTGATGACTTCCACTGTCGGCGGCTCAGACACCGAGGAAAGAGATTGAAAGGGAATGAGATGGGGGGGGGGGGGAGTTAAAAAAAACAGGTAGAAAACAGAGGAGTCACGGAAAATTAAACCATTCAACTTTCTGATGACAACGGACAAACCTGTAATGGCAAAAAAAACATTGGATCAGAACTCAACAAAAGACCCAGAGGAGGAGAAAAGAGAGGAAGGAAACTCAGGAAAGTGTTCTTTAGGACTGTTGACAAACAAGTCAATCATCTTAACCTAATTCTGACACACACACACCTTCAATACTGGAGTGAAACCTAATTGTTTTTCAGAACTGTCTCATCCACACCGCAGCCGTGTCCCCCCTCAAAAAAAATAAAAGATTCACCACGGCTGAAAGAGAAAGGGAACAACCGGAGGTCTTTTATTAGATATGATGGCACATTTCACAGCTCCCTGACTTACAGAAACCCAATCCCACGATTAGTCAGCGCTTTGACGTTATCTTAAGTTCCTTGTCAGAATTAATTTTGTGTGGGTGGGCTGCTGTTGAGCTGCCTGTCTGTTGCGCTCCGCTCCCCTCCACTCGCCCACGAGTGGAGGGGGACTGGAGGCAACGGGGGCAGGCAGATCCCTTTTCAAATAAGCCCCAACTCCAGTCGGTGCCAAAAACAGCCGCTTGAGAACTAAATATCTCCTCCGTCAAAGGGCCCCATTCTGCAGGGGGGGAAGGAGCGAATAGGCTTGAATGAACAGGCTGAAAACAGATTTCATCCTGGCCCAGCCTGTCTCCCACTTAGTGCCCCCTGTCCCCTCGTCCCCCCCGCCACAGCCAACCAATGACACCGGAGAACCGATACAGCTGATATACTAAGTTAACACACGTGTCACGCACAGCTAAACACAAGATCAGATACATACTGGAAGGATAACAGACCTGTTATTTTTGCCCATCGAAGAGGATCGCTGGTGATATTTTACCGATAAGAAGCAAACACGCTTCCGCATACACATTTAAAAGGACCGATTCTGCACCCTGATCAAGAATGGCAGACAACTAGCGAGGCCATTTAGCTCGCCAGCGTGAGTCCAGGGGCCCCGTCTGCATTCCCCAGGCCTACGTCGACACTTCATTAGAGGTCCTTTACCGGTGGCCCGCCACTCCCCGTCCAACTCTACGCCCCCGCCACAGTCCCGACTGATAAAAACTGATGCATTACAGAATTTCAATTTGGGGGGGGAGTAAGCTCTTGTCAACCTAGCTTAATCTTTTCAAGTAGGCAGCAGCTCTTAGGCAAATCCCTGACATCTGAGAACCGGGAGCAGGCCCGTGGCTTTGACCCGCGGAGAGGTCGAAGTCCTTCACAGGTGAGGCCGCGTCCACGTCTCAGCTTCCCTTTCCACTTCCGTAATTTGTCCCGGACACTGATAAGTCAATTAGGCAGCAGGTGAATGAGCTGTGGATGTGTGTGTGTGTGTGGCTGGGAGAATGTCTGCAGCCCACCCTGGTTGGGGGGAAAGAGAAGCCTCGCAAGACAGTGAAAGGACTGTCCTGAAGTAGTCTACGAGGAAGTTATCCACAGCCGAACAGATACTGACCAGTGGCCCCCCCACGGCGAGAAGAGGATTGCCTTATTTTTAGCCCCATTCTCCATTATCTGGACGCTTTGTTCTCATAATGGTTATCCCTCTCCCATCTGCAGGAACACAAAATAACCCTTTAATGCTTAGAAAGCAGAAAAATGGCCCCGGCCTTGGGTAA
The DNA here is from genome assembly GCF_040956055.1 of Brachionichthys hirsutus. Lineage (NCBI taxonomy): Eukaryota > Metazoa > Chordata > Actinopteri > Lophiiformes > Brachionichthyidae > Brachionichthys > Brachionichthys hirsutus. The sequence goes on along the minus strand of NC_090900.1, from coordinate 2,326,411 downwards.
TAAGCCTTGAATTACCTACCCAAGGGTTTTCGTTTCAAGATGTGGAATCTTCAATTATTATGTTCCCATTTAGAAGGAGGACGGAAAGAAAGAGAGAGGGTGGGAGATGGAGAAAGAGAGCAACGAGGGGATGAGTCCCAGACACTAATAGTGCCAGAGTGAGGCTTTGTTCACGTGCTACATTTAGCCTGTCCTTCATCATCTGCCCTCAGCCTCACAACGCCGCAAACGATAAAAGACCCGAAATATAGATTTCTCTTATTCTTGCCCCCCCTCCCGCCCATGTCTCTATCTTTATCAAGCTATTTGTGCTCTCGCTCTCACTCCACCCCCCCCCCCCCCCCCCCACTCTACCCCCCCCCCCACCTACTATCAGTGGCAGATGTCCATGTGCTGTCTGCAGTTAAAGCTGCAGGGAAAGACTGAATCGGATTAAGTCGCTGTTCTTCCGTGAGATGCAAGGAGAGGACGCTCCGGCAATAAATAAAATATGCAGCAAAGTACAGAAGAATATATGCCATTAAAAAACTTGACCCTTTGTACATTTCACACAAAAAAGACTCACACAAACCTGGACGCTGAGAGAAATTATTATATTTTGGGGTTTTTTAATTGAAGTTTTAGTGTCAGCTGGATTTAATTGCTGTGCACCGTCGCCCTCGCACGATGGTGTTTTCCCTTTCATTTCATCCTTTCTTCTGCACTACTGTACTGCCAAAGCGATATTCCTCTCAGATCCTCGTGCTGCACGTCAACATTTCAGCCTAAATATTTGTTCCTTTTCATTTGTCTTGCAGGAAACAATAGTTGTGTTTTTTTAAGTCATTTAATATGATCCTGTTAGTGGGCTTGTATTCCCACCATGTTATCTTTGACTTTAATATCCGTACAGTATGAAAAACGTGGACAGAAGGACATTTTCTCTGAATTAAAATCATTGATTCAAGCTCTGATTTCCTAATCCATCTGACCTGTTGGGGCTGAGCTGGAGTTTCTCCTCTACATCTATTTGTAGCTGCTCAAAGTCCATCTCGTTGGAAACCCCTGGAACCAGAAGATCCGTGAAGGCCTGGTCTTCGGAAAAATTCCCCGGACACGCCATACTGCAGAGAAAAGGAGCCGGAGACAGAGGTGAGCTCATTGAGCAACATCAAAAACAATGAGATGTCAGGATTAAATCGATTTAGGATGGTCCCAAATAGCAATGATATTAAGTGTGGCTTTATCACAGCTGTCTGTCAACAAACTGGAACACACACTCACACACACACACAGTCACGTGGTCTACGATCATCTAAAATCAATTGCATCTGAAACACTTGAGAAAAGGAAGCTTCATCATCAACAAGCCGCTTCCTCCGGTCCTTCTTCTTCTTCCCTCGGAAAACCATTTGAGGAAGAAGGACCTCTTGATTAAAATGCCTCGCCTCCACCTACTGACTCTACAGTGCGTTAACACGGTGGAAGGAAATAAAGGAACAATGAGTTGGGATGCTCTTCATTTGAGGCTCTAAATAAACAACCCAGCCTCTTACGTCCCCCTCCCCTCCCCTACACACACACACGCCACCAGCCAACCCTGCGGTGCTTAACGCTCATTCTAACAGCCAATCCCACGCCGCCGCAGCGTTTGCTGGGTCTCGGTATCAACATTGTCATCAATGCGAGTCAAGTGGAAGGTAATGGAGAGTGTCTGTGTCAATTTGGCTTCCTCACATCCTGCCCCCCCCCCCTATTTTCCTCGTCATCTGCTCTGATTTTAATAATCCCTGTCAAACTGGAAGCAGCTCCCCGCGCTCCGCTCCGCTCCTTCGCTGCCGCATGCAGTCTACGCCATTCTCCCTGACAGGGCAGACAGCGAGCTCAACATTCATTTAGCCTTCACAAAGGGAGGCCTGTCCAGCTGGACAAATATTGTTTTTCTCTGCTGACAGCCTCGCCGGTTAAGCTTGTCCTTTATTATTTCCCGCTCTCTTCTTCTTCCCTCTTACTGTTTTCCCCTCATCATGGCGTTCCCACTACGCCACCAGTCTAACTTTTTTTTTTAAACAGACTGATTAGGAATATTGTGCTTATATGCGGGGACGGATAGCGTGCGAGTACAACTTTGGATATTGTCTTTTTTTATGTATATGCAGGCCTTGACAACACAGAACCCGTCTTTAGGTGCGTGGAAGACAGATGGGCAGATGGACAGAAGGCCTGAATGAGGGCTGCGTGTCTCCTGGGTAGTCTACCTCCCGATGGCGTGTGGATGTGTCAGGATCCTCCGAGCAGCGCGAAGGGCCTCATTAGTGCTCGACTTTAAATCATCTGGTCTCCGTCGCTCTTCACGAAAGCAGATGTTGAAGGAGCCCCTGTGTCTTTTCACAGCGTTGCGGCAGCGGGGACAACTGGGCTCTAGACGCCACCACGCACACGCACGCACGTCAGCGCTCCCGCCTTTCCCGCCTCCTGCCTGTCTAACCTAGCTAGGCTAACGCGCAGGTCCATTTACAGTGATAGGTTTGTCCTGAAATATTTAGCAGCGTGTCCCCCAGGCCGCCGCTTTAAAGCCACTTAAAGCACGTCAAGTCAAAGTCAACATTGATTTAAAGAGGGTACCTAATAGGTTGCAGTAAAAGAAACAAACTAAATTAAATAGGCGGGTATTCTAAGATGCCCGTGAGCGCCTTCTCATGCGTGCCCCCGGGGGGTGGCTGCACCGTTGCCGTGACAATGCGTGATCCTGTTGCACCGACTGATGATGCTCCTCGTTACATCTAGCCCTGTCTCAGTGATGAGCTTTATTCTGATGAGCTCTGATGTACCGATATAAATAAATATTGTTTGCTGCTTTCTATTACTACTGGGAAATATGTGGACATAATATAATATAATATATTACAGAGCAACAACTTTGCATCGTCATTAAACACCTACGAGATTAGCCTCCACGGAGGGAACAAATAATACACGACTTTATCCTAATATTTCTTGTCATTGCTGTTCGGTGGAATAATCGGGATCATTCAACAGAATGAAAGCACCTTGAGCAAAGAGTCATTTGCAGCTAATGAAAAAAGAAGACAATACTCTATAGTCACAGTGGAGCGGTCGATATTATGTAGCTGTAGGAAAATGAATTGAATTGAATAGATTATTGCATTCCAACTGTCATGACTACGATGATCTTCAATGTGCCTATAATAAGCATGCATTGGATTAAAAGGTAACAAGCATAAAGTATAGATATAAATGTTAACTGCTCATTGGGGCTGCAGCTAACATTCATCCACCTTCTGTCGCCGCTTATCCTGTGGAGGGTCGCGGGTGGGCTGGACCCTGGCCCAGCTGCCAATGGACGAGAGGCGGGGGCCACACTGGACACTTGCCAGTTCATCACAGGGTCACATTTAGAAAGACAAACAACCCACATTCACACCTACAGGCACTTTACACTCACTAATTCAGCTATATCATTGACACAACACAAAAAAAAGAAGTTCCTCGGATGGATTTGAGAACCAGAACCTTCTGGCTGTGGGGCAATGGCACTAACCACCACACCACCCTATACAACTTATGTATATGTACCAATATCAACAAAGTGATCATACTCCTCATCTGTATAATGCATACAAGTGAGGGGGGGGGGGGGGATTTGTATGAACTTTTGTCGAATCGAAAACCCAAAAGTATTTGATTTACAATAAAACACAGTGATATATGGGGAAAGCCAAAAATCAGAATTTGTATGGTAGTCAAGATTTCTAAGGGGGATTTAAGAATCAATGAAATAGTAGTTATCAACCACACGTTTATGTTGAAGGTTGTAAGACACATGTCAGAGTACAGCATTGTTCAGGATGGCTGTGCGACTAATGCCAGTTTCTGTGACTCCACATGAACAGTTTATCCTTGGTTTGTTCAATCATCACATTAAAATCAAAATCCATTTTTTATTAACAATACGGCCCCCACCGTGAACACTGTGAGGACTGCAAAGAGAGGCCTGACAACGTGCATTCATAGCTTAAAATGCATTTTCCAGAATTCTCTTAAAATAATAATGATGTTATTGTAATAATGTTTAAACTCTCAACGCTCTTCACTGTGCATTCTGCTCTTAACCTTGAAAAGATGCGTTCACATCAGCAGATCCCTTCAAAACAAAGCAGCGCCATAGTATTTAATCACATCCTGTCTTATCTTGTGCAGCATGTAGTGAATTTGCATTACACCGATGATGCATATACGACCCAGCGTTTAGACCAGCACATAATTAAACTTGCACATCTTACCCCGATTGAGCTCCTTTATGTTCCTCTTTCCAACATTTTCAGTCACATTTCGTTGGGACAGAAATAGGGCATCATTTGTGTTCACGTACTGCTGACATTTACCTGCGAAAGCTTGTTTAAGCGCTAACTTAACGTCAAACTAAGTCGGGCAAACATGAAATATTGAACTCCGTAATAAAATGAAATCACTGTGGTGGAAAGCTATCGCTGTCTCTGCACCGTAACTGACGGATGCACAGATCGTTTGTTTGTAAGCGGCGAATAAGTATCGTCACTGTCGGCATAAAATCATTATGAACAATTGATAAAATATTATCTGTAATCGAACGGTAATGCGTGTTGTCTAATTTTTTGCGGGTATTTCCGGGAGCAGAGAGCGTCCGTAACAACAACCCGGAAGTATCTTTATGAAAACTTCCGCTCGATGGAACGTTCTAAAAAACGAAGCAAACGCAGGGGCGATATTAGTTTATACACACGAATAAAAATGAAGCATTTTCTAATAACGGGTAAAAGAACATTTAAGTCGCATTGAAATTCACATGTATGTTATTTTTATCGTAAATACAGTGTTTTAAACGTCTCGAATGCCTACAAAGGTTATTACGAATTAAAATGAAACCCCTTTTTTAAAATAGTTAGCTACGCCATAATTCTGTCAATAGTTTGCTATTGGGCGATAAAGTCACGCCGCGCTTTTACGCATAACCCTTTTATCACTATTAATGTGTAAAGTCGTTAATGTGTACTTGTTGTGAAACTTGAATGTGTTTTTTTGGACGCAGTCGTCAAACATCGGTAAAAATCATTGCTCACGGTATTGAATGTTGGCGTTAGCGTCAGAGTTTGGCGCGCCTGCAGGCTACAAAGCTGCAAGGAAACAGTCATCCTCCGTGGTATGAAAGGTATCTAATCAGCTTTGTTGCTTCCGATTAAAGATCGAGTGCAAATAATTAATGAACTTTCGTCAACTCGCACAATATATACAGTGATCCCTCCTACTCGCGGCTTCAGCATACTGCATGTGCAATATTATTCAAAGCTCTTCATTCATGTGGCAGAATATGTCGACCCATACTTTTATTGCAGACAATACACATCATAACCTGCTTTTTTTAACATGAGTTTTATCGCACTAATCAAACTGATTATGTTAAGCAGGATGAATGGACTGATTGTGTTATTTATCTTATTTTACTTAACTCACATTATAGATTTAAACCTGTTTCACTGACTTATTTGTTTTTCAGGATGGAGGACTGCACACACATTTTCCAGATCTCTGGGATCAAGATCCATGAGAAGAAGAGAGTCTTGGTCCAGGGAATACAGCGCCTGGGTGGAAAATACATCGGTGGCTCTGTGAGTACAGATTGCTCAATGACGTACTCTGCAATATTTACCTCAACTGCTATGCAAAGTGTGATCTTGTGATTATTCAGGCTTTGATGTGTGAAATACTGCAAATCAGCTGTTTAATCCACAACCAGTTCCAAAACTCATGACGCAGTATCTCAGTATCTGAACTCTCTACCAGTCAGTTAGAGCTGAACAAGCCTCTTTGATGAAAGATGAAATGTCTTCAACCAACCTTTGTTTGAGTGCCATAACCGTTTCATCCTTTGTAGCTTTCTGTTATGAAAACCTGCTGACTGTGCACCAGCTACGGTCTGGTGGTCACAGACATTTCCAAGGGTTGACGTAGTGATCCTCTTCTAGGTCTATCAGCACGGCAGCACCCACCTCATAATCCCTCAGGTTCTGTCCAGCGAGAAGTTTTTGGCAGCCTGTGCTGCAGGTCAGTCGCGTTAATTCTCATATTCATGATGATGGATGTTAAACCAATCAGATCAGCCTGATTATATCAGGATTGCTCAACTAATGAAACTATTTCCATCACTTCCCGCACAACAGGAATGTGTCTTGCCTTTGATAGTTGTGTCACATTTGTTTCCCCCTAACAGGGAAGTGGGTCGTGACCCCAGACTACGTGTTGGACAGCGCCAAGAACGGTTCCTGGCTTGCAGAGGGACCCTATGAAGTCACCATTTCCACCTGCGCCACATCTACCTTCCACCCCGTCAGACAGTGGAGGGAGATGGTGGCCAGTGGGACAATAACGGGGGCCTTCCAGGGTTGGAGGGTTCTCCTCATGATCCAAGAGCCCACCCGCAGGGCAATGTTCAGGCGGTGGGGGGTCATGCAACTTTTCTTTTATCAACAACAACGAGCCAATCCCATTATAAATGCAAGTTTGCAAATTATTACACTTTTATCTTTCTCAGGCTCCTAAAAGCAGGCATGGCAAAAGTGTACCGCAGCCCTCCACCATCTCATGCGTCTGTCACTCATGTCATGGCTAAACCCATAACAGTGGACTCCAAATCCCACAATGCTCCTTGCTACCCTGTAACTCACATTGTCCAGCACCTCTTTGGGGTAAGTCAGACTTTTTCTCTTAAAATTCATTGCATATTGACATTTGTGGTTTTCAGAGTTTCCCTCTAATTTTGTAGCTTGCTTTAAAAAAAAAATAAAGTGGGTGGAGCTTTACTCAAAATTACGTGAAATACACAATAAAGATCAGTCTTGAATCAATCTCCTATTATTTCTTTTTATGCTATGTTTTGCTTCTATTCATCCCAGAGACAAATATTTGAGCTTTGTTCTTCACTCATTTAATCCCAAAGCTCGAGTCACATGAAAATATAAAATTGCAATCAGTAATTGCATGATTACAATGCTTTGTTGATTCCCAGGCAGGGAGATTCACATGGTCTCCAGCAGTTTGCAGTTTGCTATTATTTATTTTTTTAACAAGAAGGAGGAATGTTGTGTGTTGTTGTGTGTCCCTTTTTGCTCGGTTGCAGTATTTTGAAAATGCATTGTCAAAGTAGGACAGATACCTTGAACTGTCAGTTAAATGCCAGCATATTCTTGTTGTGTGTTTTTGCAGAGTAATTGTGTTGACATGAATTTCAAAATACCGGATGATCATTCAGAGGAGGTGCAGAAAGCCAGTGATCTGGCCAGGTTGGAAACGGAGCTCAAGAACTATGTCGTGAAGCATGAGGTGTGTTTGATCAGAAATGTAGATAGGACAAAAAAGAAAAAAGAAAGACTTATGCTGCTCCTATTTCCTGTGTTGTTTCCATCTGCCATTAATAATGAGCTCTTTATTCTTTAGGGCCGACCAAGACTGGTCTTCCTTGAGTTTCTTGGTTGCCATGACCCGTACTGTCCACAGCCTCGGGTATATATGCACGATTGTACCCCCCCCCCCCCCGGCCACCATGCACACACACACACACCCTTCATCACTACTGTAGATTTCTAAAATAACTGTTTCATCTAGTAGATCAGGTCATTCAATTTCCTTTACGTCATCCATTTCAGCGGAAAATGACACGAGAGCAAGGGCGCGTCGTACTCAGGTCACCGATTTAACCACCGCTGTCAGCTGATTGGAGAGCTTTGATGGGCAGACCTATTAGCAATAGTCCTCCCTGTCCGGTTCATACCTCACCCAAGTGGATTACCATCAGAGTGCTATTATTAAGAGTTCGTGTTTCCATTCTGCACCTTTTGAATCCAGATGCTATTTGCCCAACAGACAGTCAGAAATGACCCCCAGGAATTTTTTATGCCTTTTCACTTCATATTTCCATTACCACTTTTGCCTTTGCTCCCCCCCCCTCATCTTTCACATGTCCGTCTTTTTGATTACGGTGTTTTCTCCTCCTTTCCATTTATCTCTTACATTCTTTCTCATGCAAAATTGCTCCTTTTGTTTTTTCCTCTCCAGGTGACTGACACAGACTTCAGCAACATAGGTACCATGATAGAGTGCGGGCTCTACAGCGAAGCCTTGGACTCAATAAGAAGCGCCATGTTCCCGGACCTGTTGCTGCCGGTGCCGTATCTAGCCTCACTCCTAGAGCACGCGCAGCAGGTAGAACCGGATTTACCAGAATCTAAACTTCCCCATGTGCCGGCGCTGCTTTGGACTGCTATTGAATGACAGGAATTATAGATGCTTATTATTAGTTTACTTTATTTATTTAGCTGTCTGTTCATTGTGTTGCAGGGAAATGCCACATCTGTGTTTGTGAAAAATCTCCAGAAAGTCTTGAACAACCTGCTCCTCAACAACTCTCCTTGGTTCAAGCAAGCCTCGGTGAAAAAGTATTTCACTCAGGTTTTACAGTGTCCTCGCTGTAAGGCGGGCCTGTGGCCCTTTTTGCAGACCGCCATCAGGTAAATCCATGTCATATAAATGTCACGTCAAAGTTACTGTCCAATTAGTCTCACAGATTTCTTTATAACCACAGAGTTAGTCGGCTTTGAAGCCACTTTTACGATTAGCATATCCCCGTTATATCACGAGCAAGCATTCGTTGTTAGTTAGCGAAATACAGTAACGGGAATAAAATGTATTGTCTCTTTATTTGTGTGCTTTCCCCTCTAGTTACTGCCTCTCTGGTGAGCTCACCTGCCATCCGCTTCCTGGGCCTGCCTTGCCAGCTCTGTTACATTTTCATAGCGGCCTCCTGGCATTTTTCCTCAAGCTCTTCCAGAGAGAGCTCCATTCTTTCACCAGCTGGTAATAACATAGCTATATGTACTATGGGGGGGGGGGGGGGTGTCTTCAGTTCATTCCTTCATTCATCATTTTTGCATGAACACTTTTCTGGAAGGATATGAATTAATCCATTAGAGAAATGCAGAGGAGATCATTGTATTTTTAACCAGTGCAGCACAGATGCATTAGAACATGCTTATTGCTACCCCGCTGCTGCCTGGTGTAGTAGTGTAGCAGTGTAGTAGTGTAGTGCAGTAGATCCCTCACTTTGCCCCTTGCCAACATTAAAAGACTCAGGCTTCAAGTAAATATTGGCGAATATTTACTGAACTGCTTCTTAAATTGATGACATATCGACTTAAAGCAAAACAAATATATTAGGGTTTTACCGGTTATTTCACATAATAAAATGTTTTTTTAGTTGGTTAATCGTTTTGTTTTGTTTTTATTCTGCCTCAGGGATTTTTTGCTTCATGAGGGAAGAGGAGTCCCGCAGGGTTCAGCTTCAGGATCTCTGCTGTATGCAACCTTCTGGACCATATGGGAGCGTTTCACGCTGTTGACTGGAGCTGTAAAGCAGCTAATCCAGCTCTTAGTACAGGCTGCCATGAAGGTAAATACCGGTACTGTGTGACCCGATACAATTTCCAGGGTCAGACTTGCATTAGCTTGCTGACATATGACATAACATCGTTGTCCCTGAGTGAAGGACTACACCGGCAGGGATGAGACGCCAGACATGCATTTGGCGGACACCTTGCTTGAACTCTTGTCCGTGTTGGTGGAGTTCTGGTGCCAGCAGCACGTCAAACTCAACCAGAAACTGGTGGACAAGGGTTTAACAGACCTAGCAGAGCACTTTGCTGTCATCAGTCATGGTACGTAAAACTAGGTGATCTCGATGATCTTCCTTAATGTCTTTTAACTGGTAGCTTTCTGCTAAGAAGCACCTTGTCGTGTGTTTTCACTCTGTTTTGTCCTCCAGATGTGTCTCCAGCGGTTTTAGCAGAGCTCGTTGTCAGGATTCGCTTAACCAGACTGAAGCTGGTGATCGCCGATGCCATATTTAGATTTATTTGCTGCAGGAATGGATTCACGGTCCGAGATGAGCCCCTGTCTCTTAAGAAAATGGTGCGTTTGTTTCTTCACTCAGAGGAAACCTCATCGCGTTTGTCAGTCTTCTGTTCATGACGGGCTTGGTCTTGATTTGAATCATGCACCTGCGCCCACGACCGTGTGCTGCAAACAAATTTTTGTCAAAAAAGAAAGTGACTTGGAAAACAAACTGCATCACTGATTGAAAATATTTCTTTTAAAGTTTGCAGAATTTCATTGTGTTTCCTTGGATTTGTGCAAAGGCGTAAAACGCAGATAGTGTAATACATAGTGTAAAAATTAAGAGGCGTGTTCCTATCGCAATTTTTTGCCCGTATCTTAATGCAAAATATTGCTCGCAGGCTGTGGTTTCGTATCTCGGAATGCTTGAATGTCGAGGTATTACTCTGTACTACGTAGCAGAGAACAACTGTTCTTCTTGCTCACACTCTGTCCATGTGCTTCATCAGTCTCCCAGAAACTCTTGAATTGTTAAGGCGCTGCGTGTCTGTGTGATCTCTGACAGATGCTGTCCTACCTGCCGGCCCTGGGGAATTTGGCCCTGAGCCCCACTGGCCCTCAGCTGAAACCTGGACAAACCTCCCACGGCAGCGCCAGACAAGGGAGTAGCTGCAGGTCCGTTATGCACACATCTCCCTCTTCATATGTCAGCGGCAGACTAGCACAGCCTGGGGGGGGGGGGGGGGGGGGTAAAGGTGAGAAGGTACCTGCAGAGGAGAGTGCTGCACAATGGATAATGGTTCAGTGAAACACGAAATACATTTTAGCCTTCAAGTACTGAGGATAAGAGGTTTCATATTCCATATTACACAACATTGTTTTTATATAGATATCAAAGCAAGTCGTTGCGTTCTTGTCGTCACCGCGGGCGTTTTATTCAAGTGTGTGTGTGTGGGGGGGGGATCAGATGTCCACCCATAGATTTCAGGGCAAAGGCAGCAAGAGACAGAAACAGAAATGTGAGTCAAATGGAACAAAGGAACACCTGGAGAGAGGATGTATGTGTGGGTCTGTTGGTGGGCGAGAGTGGGAGTGGGGGGGGGGGGGGGTTGCATGAATGAAGGGACTGAGGGGGAAAGCTTGAGAGAAGTAAATGGAGGGCAGCTGGAGCGTGAGGAGTTGGCATGTGATGGGTTGTGCCCAGGTCTGATCCTATCAGTGTGTGTTGGCTGACAGAAGGGGGTGTAAATGGAGGTTACACCCCTCCTCACACACACACACACACACTCTCAAAGTGCTGCGTCTGGTTTGGACAGGAAGCTGACAGATTGTCAACGATATCCTGTCTAGCTTTTGTGTCTTCCCTTACGACCACCAGCTCTCGGCGTTCATCCCCGATCCTACTTTACCTCTCTTGATCTGCCGTTGCATATTAAATCACTCTGAATCCAATCACACACACACACACACACACTCTGTTGTCCATAGCAGACATTAGCTGCAGGTAGTTGGCTCGCGGAAGGCTGGGATTCACCAGGGAGGCCGGTTCAAGTGAAGGCCACCGGTTCATGCACTGGCCCGGTCCTTTCCATCCATCCATTCACTGTCTTTCCCCACACATTTCAAGGGTTCAATTTATTTTGACGAAGACATGAGAAGAACTGGAGGGGGGGGGGGGGGGAGTACAATCTGTGCAGATGAGATAAAGAAATGCCAAAGGGCATGTAAAATCGTTTGACCTTAAAAGAATGAATGACATCAAGACGACAAAGCCTGTGATAAATTGAGGACAGAAGCCAAAAGAGAATCTTGTTTCCTCGTGTTTCACGCTTGGATTGATGATTACATATTTCCAGTGATGTTGACTCTGAAGTATCGCGTCTGACACACTCCTATCTCCAAGCATTTTCCACGCAATTATCCGTCTTTTTGGAGTTGCTCTGTGGATGTTTTATGCCGGAATTCAGCTATTTTTTATTGTAGTTGTACTCCGCTTTAAATAGCTTGGGTTCGATTGTGACGGGAATCTGTTTTTTTCCCTCATTAAACCTTCTTTTATCTGCGTTTTCAAACTCTTAAGTGGCAGCACAAGGCCAAAGTAGCGAGTCACAAAGGCGTAGAGACGCCCCAGGAAGCTGTTTTATTGTGACTTGAAGCTGCTGTAGTCACACGTGAGCGAGAGTTCTCTGACAGACCGGCCAACACCAGGCCGGACGTCCACACGTCCTCACCCAGCTGACGGGCCGGCTGATTGACTGACTGTTTGGATGGCTGTCAGGCTCGCCGGCTGGCCAGGCGGTGAGCGCTTTGAGCAGGAGAGTCGGCGCATTTAAACTAAGGGATCATGCTGGCTTTATCAAACGCGTGCATCACTTATCGTTTCAAATCATTGCAAGATGTCACGAGTCTCAACGCTTCGCCGGCCTGCAGCAGTCGCGGCCTCAGGGATATATATCTCAGGGATGCCTTGAGGGAATTTCTCCGACTTTGTCACTTAAAGTTTGGAGGGAAAGCATCAAGGTCACTTTGACCTCACACAATCAGATTTTTTTTTGGCCCATAACCCAAGAATTAATTCTTTAAGTATGACAAAACTTCACCCAGATGGCTAATAGGAAAAAATGATGAAGCGATGGCATTTTATATCCAAAAGGTTAACTTCACTGTGACATCATAATGTTCTGCAAAAACACTTCTCCGGCCGTCATTCATCACCGGAATGGGAGCTTGTGAACGTATTTCACATTTGGATGGATACTGAATTGGTGACGCTTCTCCCGAGTCCTGCCTTGAAGCTACGGCGATCGTGCAGATCTGCCAGGCTGGAGAAGAAGAAGAAGACGATGTGAAAGGTCCACATTTTTTAGAATTTGCATGTCTTTCATAATCTGCTTTTATTGGCCAAGAAAGTTAAGAAGGAGTTCAAGGAGATGGGGAGAACAAGGACCGCACTGGGGTGGGGTGTGGAAAAGACCATTCTTGGATGCATCTTGATGCAGACATGCAGGAGATGACGATGGAAACAAAGGGTCTTAACTCATAATAGATCCTACCATGGTCCTACCAACGCTTCCCTTGTGGAAGCATGTTGGCTTTAGGGATGTCAGCCATGAGGACCAGAGAAGGGCCGCGCAGCATGCAACTTGCGTCTAACAAAATTCAGATACAGTAATTTCACCGTACAGCAAACATCACAATTTCACCCAGAAGTCATAATCAATACCCGGTTGAACTTGCTGCCAACCGGACAACAAAAGAGCAATTGGTAAGCAGTTCACACCAACCCTCTGAAAGAGATAAATTAATCAAACTCCATTACCCCCCCCCCCCCAAAGGTTCCTGCCCATTCCCACTTCCATTATTCCAAACACGTTTCTTGAGTGCCTAGAACTGATAGCTGGGCCACTGGCAGCATGCTGGCCCTCCTAACGTAGACCACCAGGGAAGGAGAGACCTCAAAGTCTACGAGCCACGTACTGTCCTCTGCTGCATCCCTATATGGACGGATGGGGGGGGGGGGACTTGGGTGAAGTGTCTTGAGATTAGAAGTGCTACTCCATTGTCCCAGACACTCTTGTGGACTGAATGACACACACACACACACACACAGAGCTCATCTCGTCTCTTCTCAGCCTTGTCCCTGCTAATAACAAGCAACGTGACAGGATGCGAGTTTCCTCCTCACTGCTGGGAGCTCCTTCCTGGCTTCTGAACAAGCCAATTACCAGGGAACAAGCCTCTTCCCTGTAATACGGATGGCACTCCGCTTCCACGCGGCGCACGCGCACACGCACATGCACGTGCACAGGCATATACACTAAAGACACCTGTCAGGCTTCATGCAGGCAGATCTCCCATACCCACTCACAGGACTAGTGACAGCCCACAGCTATTAGCGCGCCACCACTTTGAAGAGGCTTTCACTTTCTTTTACCAGTTATTCCTCCTAATGTGCTTGCTCACATCGAATTCTCCGTCTGTGCATTTGAGGCGTTAAGTGGGAGGGAAAAGCGCTTTGCAGATGGGAACGGAGGTGTTGGGTGTGTAAAGCGTTTGTGCGCGGCCCAGCGCAGTTTGTGTGTTATTCTTATGGAATGATACGGCGCCACAAGGGACTCATTTGCTAATGGCGCTTTTCACAGTATAGAAATGCCCGGTTGACTCTATGTTGCCATGACGGTCAGTCATTGAAACCTCAGATTCTTTCATCGCTGACTGATTTAGATTCAGTCAATTCCGCTGCGCTGGGAAAAAAAGCATTGGACCCCCCCCCTGTTCTCTATTTATGTGAGAGTCCCGTCATAAACTGTGTTGGCTTTTCAATCTAATTGAATTGAAAGACCCAAGGCCACACGCGTATACTCAACAACGCCACTTAGAGGTGGGCAGCGCTGTCTTACTGCGTCCCCACGTTACGGTGGTGCACTTTTTTTTTTGTCTAACGTTAGGTTTTGGATACGAGATGTCTTCCAAACACTTTTGACTCATCAGTCCATGAGATACTCTCCCAAACTCTGAGAGATGCCACGGACGCCATTTTTTCCCGATGCCTTTTGAACAGTGGAGCCACGATCACTGACTGCACTAACTTTCAGTGTGTAGTACCGGCTCTGCCGAACTTTAACTCGGCTTGACGTTTTTGGTTCTGGCACCCGGTATCTGGCGCTACTTTCATCTACCACCTCCATTGTCGTTCCAATATCCGAGTTGCAGAAAAGGATCGAATGCCAAGCCGGCACTACCCGGTGGAAATGCGACTTTAGATACACATGAGGGGGAAAAGGAAACGAGAAGCGGCGGCAGTACCTTCCACAGCACTCTACATAAAGTATTTCCTCACAAGCCCTTTGACCGGGTCCTTTTGTCTCCGCGCAGTGCTCAGAGCCCGTTGGTGAACGAAACAAGCCTGGAGAAAGGGAACATCCCCAGAGGTTTGAACAGAGTCAACGCAGCAGGTACACACACACACACACACACACACACACACACACACAGACGCTACTACTTGAAATTATAGCTGCACATTTGCAAGGAGCAGACTTTTAATGGACTGATGCACTGCACCAGGTCATCAGTAAAGAGGGACATGATAGCTCTGTCATCACTTTCTGCTTAATGAAGAGCACATAATGTATGGAGAGAGTGATTGATTCACATCCGACCACGCTTCCATCCCGTCGGCTGTAAGGGCAACTCGGCTGCGTGATTCCGCCTGTCGTTTGTGTTTGTGGTACAGGTCGGGGGGGGCAATTACCCCCACATTATGCCTCCTCCTTCACGTCTTCTCTGTAAAACTAATGCCTAAATGTCTAAGCGACGTTTTCTGGCACTAAACAATAGTGCGTATTAGTACGCACAGCCGTTTTAGGGATATTTAATGCAGTCGTTAGAAGCTGCACCGGTGGAACGCCCTGCAATTAGAGGCATGGCACTCGGTGTGAACTCTCAAAGGTGTCAGAGCTCATATCTCCCCCCTTCCACCTGATCAGAAAGGCCCTCTGCTGGTGCAAAGTAAGGGTGGAGGGTAAAAGAAGGGATGGAGGCCTGAGGCAGGAGACTCGATGCTGTTGGCATGTGTTGTTTTTCCACTACGTGATCTCTATACCGATGCGTTCAACATTAATTTTTGATGAACCATCGGCACAGCATCCTCCTTTCTCACCCTCTCATCCCATCCTATCTCATCCCATTCTCTCTCTCTCTCTCTTTCTCTGCCTCCCCTCTCATCTTTCAGGCATGCTTCACCCACATCAGCTTGCTTTCTTATATGCTGCACTTTTCTGCTTTGGAGCATCTGTCTCGCCTTCTGGAACCTCCGTATTTTTTTTTTGTCAAAGTAGCTGAGAAGGGTTGGCGAGGGGAGACTTGGGATGAACTTCTCTATTTCGGTTTCCATATTTGCTACTGGAAGCTTGGCAGAGGGTTCAATCAAAATCAACCTGGATTTACCCAATGTAGATATTCAAACAAGAACTTCTCTGTCTTGAGTAATTGATTTACCTACATCGCATGTTTTTGTTGGAAACCGGAGAAAACCCAAGGGGACATGGGGAGAACATACAAACTCTGCACAGATAGGATTCGAACCCGGTACCTTAATACTACTATAAACGGTTATTTTTATGTTAATATATTTGCTCTGCAATTGGCCAAACAATGTCTGTTTCAAACCAAAGATTTGGATTTTCTGACTAAAAATAAAGAGACGTTGTATTTTGTGTCTTACTTCCTGTTTGCAGAGCGGATCATGGGGCTCTGTTTCACCCCCAAAGTTATTATCATTGATGGGTTAAAGGGAGATTTTATTAAAGAAAATGTTAAAACCTTCAGCGTTTTAAATATATTGACATACAGTAATGCCAATAGATTTGTCTTTGGATGAACTGTGAAAGCAGTGAAATATTGATTTTGGCCATATTAGCATGCTGTTGCTACTCTGGGAGCCAGCTAGCGACAGCGGCGTCTTTAAATTGATATACAATAACTGGCTCAGGCTACCTTTCTGACGCTTTCCTCACAATCAGCATTGTTACCGGCTCCCAGCAGCTTTTTCTGGTCCAAGGATCGGCTTGGCCAAGCGACACTTCACAGGAGTGCAGCGAGCAGACTGAGGGACATAAAGAGCAACACATACATTTAACTTTTCTATTAAAGTGTGAAACGGGGGATTTATAGAAAAGGACAGGCGGATTTATCCTTTCCGTGCTTGTAAATGCTGAGCATGCAATTACCCCTATAATAGAGGCGTTGTGTCCAAATTGGAGCCATTAAAGTGATTTAACAGTATGTGGATTGGCCCTGGCATTTGCGAGGATGTGTACACATGGGGTGTAGTGGAATGGGTGTTTAATCACAGCGTTTTAGAGCCCGGTAATAGCAGAGCAGCCCGTGTAGAACGCTGTTGTGTGTCACACAGTACAGCTCACTCATTAGGGACCGTAGTTTGGACGGTGCTGCACCTTCTATCTGGCTTTTGGGTTTCACACCAGTGTTGTAATAGATGCTGATGCGAACCGTCCACTTTTTGATATGAGATCAAACAAATGCTGAATTATGTTTTTTGCTTACAACGAAACACACATTTTGGGAAATAGAGCAGCAAAGATATCTACGAAGAACTGTGTTTTTGATTACCGGTAAGATAATGAGCCCAGCCTTGTATCTGCGGATCATTTAGAAAAGCGACGAAATAAATACAAACCAGTCTCTCTCTTTTTCTCACCCCTTCATTATAATCCTTTGTGTTTTAAGCATCAGCTTTTCAGAGAAATAATTCCAGGGTTTGATGTTAGACTTTACCGTTTGTTCGGCGTCTAGTTGGTAAATAGCATATTTAAAGTTTATATAGTTGTACTGTGTATCTAAATGAAAAAGCACTGCACTTTACTGTCGCCGTAAGTGGCTCTACGTGCGCTCGGCTTTGACTTGCCTTCTGGGGCGATGCTATTTAGCCCAGCATGCTCACCATTACGCCAACGGCCCTATTGGAGATGAAATGGTTCGTTAGCTTCTACTGAGGTTCCATATTTCAGCCCAGTTGGCACTACAGTATGCACAGTTTATATGCATGCGTGTATAAACCGATGAAACTAAACATAAATATAGCAAAAATAATGTTTTTACATTGATTATTTATTAGATTTATAGAATTATTAAATATTTCACACTTTTAACTTATTTAACCCTTTATTTTTTTATGGGTGAACATAAAAGATTCTTTTGTGTTGGTGACATTTAATATACCCTCCCCCCCCCATCCTCAATGCCTCTTGGAAGAATGAATTTCAACAGTTTGAATGGGATCCAACATTTTCAATATTTCCCTTGTTTGCTTTCAAATGCAGAAAACCCTTTCCCTCCGCTACCTCTTCTTCTTTTTCACCCCGTTGTCTCCCTCCCTTACCCCCCCACCCTCCCTTCCACCTCTCTTTGCCCCAGTCTATGCTCTGTGCTCACTGAAGTGGAGCCCCCTGTACAGGCGTGGCGTCCTGGGGAGAACTAGTAAAGCATTTATTACAGGCTTTGCAGTTCTGTATTATACTGGCATGCACAGAGCCACTCATGCTTGGCCTTTACTTCCCTCTGAAGTTCAGCGACACATGAAAGAAAGGGGGGGGGGGGGCTCAGGCCCGCTAATGTATTCCTGGTTTAATATTATATCATGAAAAAGTGAGGAATGGCTGGGGAAAGGGGAAAGAAAATGATGCTTAAAAATGTAAATGGTCATTCTTAGGAGGTTTGTTTCTTTCCACACCTCTTCACCGGTGCTTTGCTGATTAAATAACACATGGTGACACTGGCAAAGCCCAGCGGCGCCTTTGAAGCCAGGATCTGTGAAGAATCCTTTTGGAGGCTTTGTGCCGGGGCTGTCTACCATAACTTCCTCTCCAGTAACAATATAGGTAGGAGCGAACAGGATGCCGGACCGCTTTCTGGCTGCGAGACTCATTCAATGCCCCGATATTAACTTTGTTGGGCTCGGGAAGCGAGTCGAAATCGAAAATCAGTTTACCAAAGGAAAGAAGCGAGACAAATTAGCTTTTAACTCTCCATCCATCCATCCCCCCCTATTCCCTCCCATTCTCTCATCACTCTTCTTAAATCGCATCCTCATTGGCGGCTCGTACAGTTTTAGGTCAAGCGTTGTTCTTTTCTTTCTTTTTTTGTGTTTGGGGATATTTCTGTGGTGTTTTATTGCCGTGTTCACCATCTGGCGCGGGGGGGCGATGGACAGGACATCGGGCACTCACCCTAATGTTGGAGTTCTCTTTTTTCTTCCGCCTCTTCTCTCTTTTTCGATGCGCTGATCGTCGTGTGTCCTGTTCGAAGGAGAGACCCTCCTCCACAGAGCTTGCAAACGGAACCAAGTGCAGACGGTGCTTCAGATCCTGGCGCTTCCTGGCACAGACGTCAACATTAAAGGTAAGACTTTTCTCGCTTTCTAGTTTTGTTTTTGTTTTTTTTCCTCCACAAACCTCAGCTTTGCCGTCGTCTAATTTCGCTTCCACTTTTTGCTCTGGGGTTTTCAAAGAGCTGTTAAGAGGGAAAACAAAAAGAGGAGCGTGGAGAGTGTTTTTGTGTCATCATTAAGATTAACCTTCAGCTAAAATTTTAAAGGGTGTGTCTAGAAGGAGCGGGGTGTGTTTGACGACTCAGATTTCGAGCTTGGTGATAACTTCGCTAAGTGAAAGCCTTTTGATAGTTCGATTTTTACCCCTTTAGGTCGCATGTAATGACTCGCCGTACTTACATGAAAATGTGCTCCAAATGGATTTTTCCAATTTTGCAATCAGCCTTTAATAATAGCCTAAATTAGTGTGATCTTGCACGACTGTGCACTAAAAGTCAAACTGTCGCTGTTGCGTTGCAGTTCTCCAAACCAGGCCCGTATTTCCAGTTGTAGTTCTCAGATGACACAAATCTGCATTTCTATGCTCTCTGTTAATTTGTTTTTATTCTTTGGGAGTATTTTCATTTTAAACGTATGTATTTAAGTGTTTTAATTCACTTATGTAAGACATGGATGATCGTTGGTAACTAGTTTTTAACAACCAAACAAATTTAGAAAGTCTACCAGTGCTTTCATAAGAGCTGTTATTCTTTAATTAATTAATGTGCTTCATGTTATACAGCTTGAAAAGTCATTGATAAAAAAAAGTATATATATATTCGCTTCATCTCATGCAAACTGTGAATTTGTTTTATACGACCGTTTCCATTTCCATTGTTATCTTTTAAAAGTTTGAACGGTTTTCTTTCTTGTCAAATTTCTTTGCACAATTTTTTTGCACTTTTTGCGCTACAGCAATTATTTTTCATCCATGATCTTTTATCTTTGTTGGGTGTGTGTGTGTGTGTGTGTTTGGTTTGTTGATCGTGCAGACCACGCCGGCTGGACGCCTCTACACGAAGCGTGTAACCATGGCAGCACCGCGTGCGTGGAGGCTTTGCTACATCATCACCCCGCCCCTGTGCTCAACAGCCAGGTGGGTGGAGTCAGTCCACTTCATGACGCCCTCCTGAACGGACACATGGACATTGCGAAAATGCTCCTGGAGCATGCAGGTAAAATAGATTTGAATAGACATATACACCTTCTGCATCCAAGCACATGCATTTTAAGGCTAGGCTAATGCTGTTAATTTGGCTTCAAGGTTAGACTAATAACAGATTTTTCATTATTTGTACATCCATTCTTTCTGGAGTGACATTTTAAGTCCATTCTATTACGCTGACGTCGGTTTTCAGTGCTTTATTTCGCCACTGCCGTTACTCAGACAGGCTCAATTAAAAAAAATTGCTGCTCTAGATGTATGTTACATGTTTATATTTCCTAATTGGATGGGATACGCTCAACTGTATTCATTTAATCCATCTTCCCCTGAAACAATTCATTAAACCAAACGCTCCTCGTCACACTGACGGAATATATAATGTCAAAATAAGACACCTTTAACTTGTGTAGCCAGTCGGTTGCCAAGAAAGATAATATGTAGGAGTAGCAATTTAGCTAATGATTTACTGTGGCGGTGGGCGGAAAGTCGCCGCCGCCGCTGCTGCTGCGGCCAAGACAAGCTTTCTATTTAATGTAGCCAACAAATACAGCGGAGGCTTGCTGACAGATTGAATGCTGCTTTCCACCTTATTAGCAGGGCCCGTTTTATCTTCGCTGGCCTCCCGGCGGCGGCGGACCTGTTGATGGCGGGGCATTCGAGGGGGCCGCGCCACCTATTTGCACATCGGGTTCAGTTTATGTGTCGCTCAGAATAGCGATTAACCCTGATTGTGTCATCAGGAAGTGGATTTTGGAAGACGTGAACATTTACGTGGATGGTCAAACTGGGAAATGTGGTATACACATCCCAACTAAAAGTCATTTTTGTCTGTGGACTGTGCATTTAATAAAGTAAACGTTGCATATTATGGGCTGTAGCATCACCTCGTTGGTGTTAGTTAACATCTTTTTGAGCAGATATGAGTGAGGAATCAGTCGCTTATAATGTGTTCGCTATAGTTTCTGCGTCTTCCCGTCAGTCTAAGCCCAAGAGGGTAGCGTAACGGGGGAGGGTAGCGTTCCTGGGTGTGTGTGTGTGTGTGTGTGTGTGTGTGTGTGTGTGTGTGTGTTTGGGGTGGGTGTCGTTTACCAGCTTGGAACAAGTTTCGTTCGTAACGTGTCTCTGCTCACCTCTCAGTTTGACTAATTATATTTAATTTGATTCGACTTTCCCATTAACACGTGTACGTATTCCGTCCTCAAAAAATAAATTAGTCTGGGATTGTTTGGTCCCGGAGTGGAAACAAGAGAGCGCTCCGCTCTTCTTCTTTTTCTTTTTTTTTTCCCTGTTTGCTCTCCCTCAGTAACAGGAGGAAGAGCAAATTAAAAGAGGTCAGAGGAAGAAGCAGCTATCTGCATCTGTAAAATTAGAAGAGAGAGTGTGTGTTTTGTGTGTGTGCGTGTTTATGCGTGTGTGTCTCTTCTACTTCTACCTGTCTGTTTGCTATTTCCTCACACCTTGATGGAAGGTTGTCCAAAGGCTACAGCGGGAAGCCGGGGAGGAGGTGGTCCTCCTGACTCCGGGCTATACAGTCTCTCTGTGATCCATGATCTCCATCTGGTTGCCATGGACGCCACCGATAGGCCAAGCTTTTTTTTCTTTTCTTTTTTTATAGATCTTTAAGTCTACGTTTTTAAATGTGGAAAGTTTTAGCTTTGGGGCTACATCATGTTCCATTACATATTTGCACTGCTGCTCGTTCTAGTTTTCTCTGTAAGATTAAGCAGGACTTTTGTGCTTGTGGCTGCGTTTCTTACACCGAGACTACTCCTTTAAAAGTCCCATGATAGGAAAGCAGGCTGTTGGGCCAGGTGCATCTTGGTTGCTCTTTCTTTTTTTCTCATTATACGCCTGTGTTTTATTCTGATGAGTGCCTGCTACATCTCCTGAAACTGTGTTTTTCATTGAGGCGTTCGCGCTGCTGTCCAAGTTGTTTCCAACAAACAGGATGAACCGAGCTGCCTTGCTGGAAGGCCAGCGAGGGCAACTCTGACACTGGCACGCCAACAAAGCCTTTATTTCAGTGTGATCTCACCCCTTTGTAGGCCTGTCTGCTTGCAGGGCAGGCCTGAGCTCCCAGTGTGTGTGTTAGGGGTGAATTACAGGGGGGGTGGAAGGATCCCACCCCCTACCCCCTCTATACCTCAGTCCCTCCAGTCTTGTAGAGCTGGCAAAGAAAGGATGCCATGGCTGAGGGCAAGGCTGACTCGTCTCCCCTCCCCTCCTCCTCCTCTTGCCCAAGGCTGCCCCACATGACCCTTTGTGTAAGTGTGTGTGTGTGTGTGTGTGTGTTCTTCCCTACCTTGTTATTACAAGGTAGGGAAGTGTCCTTGGTTCTATGTTATTGGTGTATGTGTGTGCATGCACAAATATCTCAAATGTGGCAATGAATGAATGAATGATGCAGTTTTCTGGCTTATAATAATGTGAAAAATTGCGTGTGTGTGCATGTGTTTGCATTATACTTACTGTGCCCCTTCCTCAGCTTCGAAGAGTGTTTACATTTTTCAGGGTGGACAGGGCAGCCGGTATCCCTGATTGGAATAGAAAATGACCTGGAGCCTTTAGCTGTGAAGTTCAGAGCTGGCACACACGCACACACACACACACACACACGGGGAGGAGGCGTGTCAGTGAGAAAAGGGGGTGGAGAAATAAGAAAAGAGCCTTTAAGCTGTCACCACCCGGCTCTGTGAGCGTAATGGCTGATGGCGTCCTCTCAATGCAGCCCACCATGTTAGTAAGCACAGCCAGTCCACCCCGATGTGCAAAGACACACACACACACACACACACACACTAATTTAAATGCTTGAAGGGGACAGACTTTAGCACCAGGAACAACTGCTCAGGTGTAAAAGGGTTTTTGTGGTTTATGGGCGGCGACCTCAGAGGTTGCTTCCCAAATGCAGCCTCATAAGTAGCATGGTTAGCAGGAACTAGCGTAGCACAGCCAATTCCTCCATTGAGCTGGTCCCAAGCCCGGATAAATGCAGATGATTGCGGCAGGAATGGCACTCTCCCTTCTCTCTTCCTCGCTGTCATCCTCTCTTTCTAACCCTCTCTTTCTGTGTTTTGGGGTGTTTGCCAGAAACAACTCCCGAGTCCAACCAGCACTCTCGTCGGATATTCCCCAACGCGATCCAAGATGGATGTATGAAAAGGAGGAGGAGAGTTGTTTACAAAAAGGTTCCTTGCGGTATTCATGCACCCAGCTCCGTAGCGAACAAACACATTTCGCCGTAGCTGAATAGCTGCGGCATTCAAGCGAGCGCGAAGGCCACGAGGAACGAGATCCGGTGAAAGGGAAAGGGCAGAGGCCAAGGAAAATACAAACATTTGTATTTATGTTCCCATCCTCTTTCTCAAACGAGGTTCAGCTGGAGTTCAATGCTGTAAATTTATTAGCGCCAGTTGTGAATATGTACATGGTGAAAAACACGCAGCTGAGATTCAAGGTTTGGTCCACCCATTTGTTTGCTTGTGGGTTGATTTAAAAGAGGAGAGAAAAAAAAAGTCCCGGGCCAAAGATGATTTGAACTTGAACTATTGTGCGCTACATGAGGGGGGGGAAAAAAGAAAAAATGGCAGCCCCCACAACAACCGTTCAACAACTCATTATGAGGATGTGAGCGCCGCGCCGGGCGTTGAACAGCAGCGTCGGTTAAGGTTTGAACTATGGAGGATTGGTTCATTTCGTGTAAAGGAAGGCAGTCGGCATCACTTTAGTTGTTGTTTGCTCAAATCATAATCTTAAAGAGACGCTAAACCCTGCAGTGGATGTACGGTGCTGTGTTGCTGCAGAGGCCATCAGCAGTAAGAACAGCGCCGTTCTCTCATTTAGGGAGTCGAGCAAAGTTTCCACATTTGACTTTGCCAAGTTTAACTTTGTGCGTCTAGTCATGTGGGAATTGTTTCATCTGGTGGCAAAAAACCAACATGGTCACTTCTTGGTCTTTAATTCATATTAAAATAAAACCCATTGAGGTAAAGTTGTATCGTTTGCCCTTTGAGGCATCGGAGGCTCAAGCTCAGCGTCTTTACCCGGGAATAATCAACAAGGTGCTGGTTTCAAATCCACCCGCCATTGATTGGAAACACATGCATCCGGTAAATCAGCGTTTATCTGATGCCTTTTCACAAGAGATATCTGAGTGGGGGGGGGGGGTTCTAGCAGTCACTGACTTTAACGTCCCCGACTCATTGAGGATGCGAGGATGTTCCTGTCAGCTGAACCTGGCCATTAAGCCTCTTGGTTTGAACCTCTTTCAATAGATACTGGTATTCGTGCATATTCGCATCTGACATGACGGGCTGGTCTACTTCCTGCAAGCGGCGCCTCTCCTCCTCCCGCTGATATGCGGCCTCGTTCCATCGGCCCTGCTTGTTTTTGCCGTGCTTTTTCTCGTCGCAGGCTAACAGTTCCCTATGGATTTGTGATGAGAGCGAGCGAGCGAGAGAGAGAATGTCTGCCACGCTGTGGAGCTGCCTGCGTCCCAGCTTGTCTCCTTCAGCCTGAGACCAGGGACATGGTGGAGAGGGAGGCGATGGGGGAGGGAGCACTGCATCTTTCTTTCCTTCCTCCCTCCCTCTTTTTTGCGCCAATTATCCCCTCCTCCTCTTTTGCGTTTATATTTCTTGTCTTCGCCTGCCCTCTAAAGGCCAAAGGGCTTTGCGAGGTGTGTGTGTGTGTGTGTGCGTGCATCATGCGGTAGCTTTTGCTCGACGTGCATTTTCATCATTGTGCTTTATTCTCAGCTCTGAGGTCTTAGTGGGGCATTTTCACATTGGTGCAAGTGCATGCACACACACACACACACACACATAACGGCTGGTGTAATTACCCTGTGCTCTCATGTAATCCCCCAGGTGTTGTATTTATCTCCACTGTAGCGCCAAAACCTGGATTCATTCAGTCACCA
This sequence comes from Brachionichthys hirsutus, assembly GCF_040956055.1. NCBI lineage: Eukaryota > Metazoa > Chordata > Actinopteri > Lophiiformes > Brachionichthyidae > Brachionichthys > Brachionichthys hirsutus. Next base: position 2,301,514 of record NC_090900.1, on the reverse strand, counting down.
TCCCTGCACCAAAACCATTCCTCAGCCTCTAGTGTCATAACTGTGTGTGTGTGTGTGTGTGTGTGTGTGTGTGCCATGTTATAAACAGTGTATTAAATATATATGACTTTGCGCTGGCTCTGCCTTTTTGACCGTTCAGCTGTGTGGTTCATCGCTAATGGAGGGGAAGACAACCAGGTAAAACCTGCCGATCGGTTATAAGGGCGAGCCGGTCCCAAGACCGCGCTGCCTCCCTCTTTTGCCCCCCCCCACGCCAGCGTCATCCCTCCGTCCGTCAGACAGGGGTTTACAGCGGCGCGTCTAATGACAGGTGGAATGCTACCAGACGCAAAGCAGATCTTTCTTATTTTTTTATTTTGGATACAAATATTTTTCCAGTTATTTTATACGGGAAAAATTGATTTGACATACGAGTGCTTTGAGTTACGAGCTTGCTCCAGGAACGAATTATACTCGTATGTAAAGGTATTACTGTATTTGTGTATTTTTGACTCAAATCGTCCCCTATCTTCACTTTTGTGATCTCTCTTTGCACCTTGAAAGCAACAACTTCTGCCGTAATTACCGGTGAAGTATTCCGTTGGAGTGGGAGAGACATAGACCTTGTCCTCAATTTTCCATTTTTGCAAACACGTCTGGCCAGAAACACCTTGGATGTGGCCCGAATGCAAGCACTCCTCAGCGCAAGGCTGGCCTTCTCAAAAGAAGGACACAAAAATAGGGCGTATTGTGAAGAAGAAAGGGCCTCAGCTGGAAACGTCTTTCTCTCTCTCTCCGAATGGGACAAAGCCAGATCCGTTTTTCTGCACGTGTTGCACTGTAGCGGTTTTAGAATCCCACTTTGTATGCTCTCTCTGCCTGGATGCGTTACAGCCCCTCCTACTGGATGAGGGTAATGGCGAGGAGAACTTGCCGTTGAAACGTGGCGTTTACAGCCCGCTGTGAGCAACCTCCACTTTGATCAAATCGGCGCTCTTCCGTCCTTGGCTGCTGACCCCGATGCCTGACCCCTACATCGGAAATTTCTCCCGCTGATGTAATAGTTTATGCAGATTAATGCCGCTGACCTTCCCCGCTAACAGCAATGTGAGCTCGCCACGATTATCTCATAACGGCGGAAGATGGAGAGCGATTTCACAATTCAGGACGTTTCATTTTTTTTACCCTTTTATTCTTAACTGTGCCATATAAAAATATATATATATTAAAAAAATGGCGTTTGGCAAGTGTGGTTTACCTCGCAATGCAGCACACACACACACACACCGAGTCTGTCAAACAGAAACGACTGCCAGCAGTGGAATCAAACAGCCGTCTGCGTGTCAGCCTCCGTAGAGCTGTAAACTCGCATGTGGCAGCAGTAGCATCGCCAAGGTTGAACAGTCAAGTGCCATCAAGAGTGGTTTTCCATAAAAATGGGTCCATTTGAAAGCAAAAAACAACAAAAAAAAGGCTCACACTTGACTCGACCCGATCCGCGTGGGCTAAGTGTGCAGGGGCCCGACTGACACTGGGAAACGGCTTTCAATCGCAACAGACAAGGCAGAATAGCAAAGAGGGAAGAGCCGTAAATGTCACCGTTCGAAGTTCCCGGGGAGGAATAAAGTGTTTTTGTTCAGTTGTGGCTGTCATGTCCGGTTTGAGTGAAGCGAAGCGGCGTGAAAGGGTCAAGTCAAGGTCGTTGATTTCCATTCCTTGTTTCCTGGAGGAAGAGTGAACGTTTTGTCATTTTCTGATATCCCAGTCCAGATCCACTGGGAGGTCGTCCCCGCCTCCCATTCCCAGTAGCTCTTACTGATGAAAGCGAGACTGCAGCGCTACATTTAGCTTCCATCAGGTCGCTAACACTCTGCGACTTCTACACAAATGCAACGTGACCCCCCCCCCCCCCCAGTCACACAGTTAAGACGAGGTGTCAGCTGAAGTTAGCGCCGAAGTGGGCTAAAAATCCCCGGCTGGCACCGAGGCCCGGTGGGAAAACAGCTGTTTGCTTCCTGGGGGGGGGGGGGTTTGGATGTACTGTACTGTACGATGCTCAGTCAGACCCCACTTCTGCTCGTCATGATGTTATCGCCGGCGCTTCAGCTGGTGTTTTACATCCGACTCGTCGACACCCGGTCTCACAAGCTGCCGTTTTCAAATCCAACATTTCAATATCTGAATTGAAATCCCACAATAAATATCACAGCTTCTCTGAAACCGCAGGTGGATGTTACCTAATATCATGATTTAAACGTCGGCGTTAAATGTTCTCCTGAGTGACGCCACTCATCCTTCATTGCTTTGAATCCAGAAGGCAATTTGGAGGTGAGCTTTAGTGAAGGAAGAATGTCGGGAGGGGAGTACATGTCAAAAGAGTATTTATGTTTAAGTGGTGTTTGCATACATAGGTGTGTGTGTGTGTGTGTGTGTGTGTGACGTCTGCGCCATTGTCGAGCGCTGAATACGTGCACAGCTCTTGTCCTTGTGCTTTCATGTCGAGAGTCGTCTTTGTTCAACAGAACCATTTGCTAATCTTCTTCTTAGAGAGCGGACTCCATCTTTGTTTTACAAGATTGACGTAGCGTTCGATGCTAATCAGACATTTTTTGTTGTTGTTATTTACGTATGATTTTTAGTTATTCTGCGATTTAAAAACAGAATTTCCACTGTTTGACGTATCAAAAGTGGCCTCGGGGAAAACTGGTTGTTCAGATTCAGTGGAATCAGTCACCAGAGGTTGTGTGGTCTAATCCTGTACTCACCCCCCCCCCCCCCCAGGGTCGGTCCTCCTTCAGCAGACGGATCAAGATGGGATGAGGGCGTTGGATCTGGTCTCCGCATCGAATCAGAGGGAAATGCTCCTCCGCAGCACTGAAGTCGGCGACGCCGCCATCAGGAACATGGCGGCGGCGACCGAGGTCTTGAACCTTCCCCTCCTGGAGCTCGGATCCACTCTGCTGGCCCACCTCATTTTCTCCTACCAGCAGGAGAGGGGCCTGTCCGGCTTCGCGCAGCTCGGCAGCAGGGCCCGCAGCCTGGTCAGGGCCCTCGAGGCGCACTCCCTCCAGAAGGTGGTTTCGGGTTGGACGGACCAAAGGGCGGCGAGGCTGGCGCAGGACGTGCAGACGCTGCTGGAGCTCAGCAGAGGGAACCATCTGGGGCAAACGTCTCGGGCGGTGAAGGAGTGCGACGGAGAGAATACACTGTTCTTAATAGAGATAGTGGAAAACCTCAAGTCTCGTGGAGATGCGCTATTGGCTGACCTTTGACCTGAGATCACGACAAAAGATTTGAAGCACCGAGCTCGTGTCACAAAAGACAAAACGACACCTTCGACCTTACGTTCAGCCAAGTGAGGAAAGTTCAGAAAAAACACGCTTTGGAGAGTAAAATTTTTTTTTTTTTCAGGTTAAAATATTTTCTACTCTTCAAATATTTCTAAAATGTATTTATGTGGAATGTACTTCTTTATCGTGTCATGTTTTTACGACGACACTTTTCTACCTCGTTTTTTTTTTTACTGCACATCCATAAACACATTTTTCTCACACTGATAACTCTTGGAAAATAAATGAGCATAACAAACGTCTATGTGTAAATAAATCACGACTGTGTTGATCATGGCAGTCGAGTGTTTTATACCGATTAATCGGGTTTCTCCGGCGTGAGGATGAAAGAACATGGGGTGGTTTTCCCAGAAGTCAGGTGTGTTCTGAGATTCTTGAGGAATCCGGAAGTCGGTCCGAGTCTGCATGAAGCGCCTCGTCCGGCTTGTTCGGACGTCTAGGAGGTCCATTAATGAGGTTGTTGATGCGTTACAAACTATATTTACAATCACCCAGATGTTGAAGATGATAAAATATATTTAATCTCATGTTTTCTTTCAATTCCTTCAAAATAAGACACATACATTTTAATGCATTTCACTTCCTCAACCCGAAAATACACGTCACAGTTCCTTTCCTCCGCCCCCTGCTGACCGGTCCATGTCTCAGCCGCCCTTTATTACCGAAATGTCATTGGTCAGAACTGGACACGTGGAGATGATGTCATAGACAGGCAACATCGCAGGCAGAAAAAAAAAACATCTTATAAAATAAGGCAGGCATACACCAACATGACAGTATCATCACCAGACCAACGACAGGCACACAGTATAAAATACACTATAATAATTAATTGGGTCGTTATGTACAGGAGCATTTAAAAAAATAAATAGTCTCATTTCAACTCGGTGCAAATTAAGGTGCTCTTTTTTTCTCATTTACGTCTGTCGCTCTGTTACATTCTTCTTCTTTTTGTACAAGTCGTTTTCTCTCATACAAAATAAAAACACTTTGGTTCTCGTCTGAGCGGAGCCACAAACCCGATAATAAATGGCAAAGTAGTAAGAAACTGTAATTCGGATGCAATACCACACAAGAGTCATCACGATTTGCAGTAAAATAACTACATACAGTAGTAGACACAGATATCAGGTATTCCAGCGCTCCCTTTAGGCATTATAAAAAGCCATCCTTCAAAAGCCGCAGAGTGTTTGTTGAGGAGGCTGTAATCAGTCTGCGACGCCGCTCTTGGGGGACAGTCCTGTTATTGTCTTTCAAGTGGATTCCTCAAAGCAACAAAACAAAATCAATGGCCCTCCGGAGTGACGGATCTGAGCCCGTTGATATTTAAGCATGGAGATGGATGGGCGGAGAGGGAGGGCGGGCGGCGAGGGTCGAGGCGACGGCAGGCAGACAGGCAGGGCGAGAGGATGACAAAATGGCAGCGGAGAGCGCCGGCTGCGGTGGGGTTTAGGGCGATAAAGACGGAGAGACAGACAAAGACGGGGGGGGGGGGGGGGGGCAGGGATCAGAAGGATGTGAGGAGGCCTCCTCAAATGTAGCCTGAGCTGTGATCTTTCAACAGATGCTCAGCAAGAAGCCCAAGAGACCGTCCCTTCAGACAGGGTCGCAACCCCGCTCACTGACGAATGAGGGAACCGCAGAGAAAGGAAGAGGGTCCTGAAATAGCATAAAACACACACACACACACACACACACACACACACACACATCCCTGACATATCAGGCCTAAGTCCCATCAGAGCCTCGTCTTGTCATACAGAGACTCACTGCTCATCTAGCTGACGGCTTTCCACACCAGCCAACTCCACACCAAATAACAGCTGGTACACACACACACACGCACACACACACACACCCTGCAGCTGAAGGGGAGATAGCAATTGTAACACGCACCGACGGCGAGCAAAGCAACATGTCTTTGATTGTATAAACACGTATACGCAAGCGCTCTTACATGGCTCGGCTCACATTGGCGGCGTCTCCGTCTCTGGGAAGACGGATCAAAGTTGAGCTGTGGGCACAGGAGGCGGGGCAGATGGAGAGGGCGGCCAGCCCGGGGCACAGCATCACAGACGGCATGTTTGTGCGAGTGCGTGGTGCGTCTGAGAGGGAGGGAAAGCGCCTCAAATGGGATGTCATGCTTTCATCTGCGAGCAAATAGGTACAGTATGTGAGATCTATTAAAGCAGAAATGTATTCGCGTGAGAGGATGCGGTTTCGGGCTTTTCGCATCTACATACATGCCTGTGCTGCTGCTGTGTGTGTGTGTGTGTGTGTGTGTGTGTGTGTGTGTCTGCCTAAAGGCCTGCCCGCCTGGCGGCGTTCCGCGCAGACCGGATGACTTCTATCTCAACACCGGGGCAGCAGGGGCCTCAGTGCTGTCACATGATTGACTGACTGGAGGTTTTGACACGCTTGTAGGGCGATAAACAAGGACGCCGATAATTGATCTGGCATTTAGTAAACGATTAACACTCATCTGCTGCCCAGCGTTCCTCTGGGTATTGTTAATCATCTATTTTAGGAAGAAGGGATCCACTGTGGGCTCATGGGTTTTGGAGATTTGGTTTTGCGCTTGTGTGGTGGGATATACCTGCCGGCTGCCACCCTAACTGCCAATCAGCTTGTCTGCACTCACCTGGCTGAGGTAAGTACAGACGACTGGACGTAGCAGCAACAACAAAAACATGCTTCGGTACAAAACGATTAGAAAATATCGACCGTCAACATGTTTACCAAAATTGCACGACTCCGCTGTGATCGTAAAAAGTGTGCTGCTAATATAAGGCTTTTATTTTGAAGGATGGCTGCGCTTGAGAATGTCTTAGTGGGACGTCAGGTATAAATGTTGAAACTCCTGTCACTCGTCGTGCCACACCTGTGGGCAGGCAAATGGTGCGAGTCGTCTGAGCTGTCAGAGTGACGGACGGGAGAAGGAAGCTCGCGGGCTGAGGAAAAAGGTCGTTCCATCCGTCGTCGCCGCCCGCCTTTAAAATCGATCAAAAGCATAACAGCGACAGGACCGACTCAAGATCTCTCGTACTTGTCTTTTTTTCATACAAAAATTACACTTCTGGAAACTGTACTGTACATGAGTAATTAAAAATGGGGGGAGAGGGATTCAGAGGGGGGGGGGCAGTCAAGCCCAGCTGGTCTGGAGCCGTGTTCCTCAGCTCCTCGGCATCCGGTAATAGACCACGAGAAGAAAAGCGAAGAAGAGAAGACGTGGTGGGCGGACACAGTCATCTACCCGGGGTTGTTTTTCTTCCTTTTATTTGGACTGGGATTGGGATCCAGTTTCAGCTCTCGGTACTGCACCTGATAAAACACATGCACGCACACACACACACACACACACACACACACACCACCCGGTCAGGTGGAAAGAGCAAAGGATACTTGAATAGCCGAGAAACCCTCCAGAGGCTCTCTGAGTCCAGCTGTGTGGAACAGTGTGGCCTCAGAGATGGGATTACACATTGATTACAACACACACGCACACTTACACACAGACACACACACACACACACAAATGTGATCAAAGCTCCAAACGCGCCCGCGCACAAATATGAGTACACACTTGCTTCCACAGATGTGGGACAGTGGCCTGAGGGAAGGGATCACACAGCCAAACAGAGAACAGGGCACGGCCTCATGGGAAAGCTTGGAGAGACAACAGAGTGATCTCAGCATGGCGAGATGGTGGAAGCAAAAGGGCAGAGAGATGGGAAGGAAACAGAAGGTGGGAATCAACCCTCCGTATCCCCTTCAAAAACCAAGAGGCTGAGTCGAGCTCGCACGGTCACCGCAGCAACGATTCCGGATGTCCGTTTAGAATGAGATGAGGCTGCCGGACGGAGAGGTTTTCACCGTGTTTGTACCATTCATGGGAAAGAAGAAAGAAAAGCATGTAAAAAAAATCATTAATTTTCACGCATCCATGCATTTCCTTATTTGTTTATATCCTTTGCAAGGTCACACCTTTCAATGGATAGGTGTGCGTCGCCTTTCCTCCCCCAGGGTGAGGTGGTGCACACCCTGCACAGGCTCCCAATTCATCACCGAGGCAACCATTCACAGTCACATTCACACCGGTGGACAATCTGGAGCCTCAAATTCACCTGTTACATGATGAAATACCCAGAAGGAACCCAGACATGGGGACGGCATGCAAACTCGTCAAAGGAAGGTCCCAGGCTAGGATTTAGTTGCCCAAACTAACCGTTTCCTTTTATTTGTCCTTTTTAATCCTAACCTAAGATAATTAACATCTGGCTCCGACTGCCATCTTTGACGTGCCCCTATTGCATCACCAAAAAACCCCATAAAACAATCACTTCTCCAGCGTCACTGAGGGAGTGCCGCTCGTTTCTCCCAGACGGAGCCGATTCCCTCCTCGTGCGAGGCTTTGGAAAGATGGTGCGCGGCGCTTGGAAGGAAGCTGCGACTGCATCACAGTGGCTGAGCATCAACAACCAGAGACTGTCACTCCGACAGTCGCTCGCTTTCAGATGTACGCGCAAGTACAGTCGCCAAGCCTAGACAGTTTCGGGACGTGGACAGGCGCTAGCCACTGAATCAGAATACTAATAAAGCGTTGCAGCACAATAGAGGCGGAATCGTCTGTGGGATCTCTGCTCGGCTGACGTACTGCAGGCTACTCTGCCTGTCTGACTGATTGACACTCCCTCTGATTCTCCGTGCAGAACACAAACTGACGTCAATACGGTTTGTCTGTTCTGCCTCGCGGTGGGTCTGTCTGCCGTGGACGACAGCGGCGTCTCTCAGCGCTGGCTGGGAACGAGCCTTTATCATCCATCTTCCACTAGTTCCTGTCTCTGTGGGGCTGCCTTCTAGTATCCTCTGCCTGCAAGGCGAATCCGAGATGCAAAGAGGCATCTGACACATGACTGCCTGCAAAATGAAAGCATGCGTGCATACAAAACTGTTGTATCATTAAAATCCCATACAAGTCCACACACACGGTACACATGCAGGGGGGGGGGGGGGGTCACCAATGTCCCGTTACGGTGCTTAAAGAGCAGTTAGGCCAGCATGTGTTGCTCTTAACGCCTCGCTAGACAGACAGACTGCGTCCTCGGTGTCCACGAGGCATTCGCATATCCGACCAAACATCTGTGCAAATGCATCCGGTTTGTCGGATACAGTGAGGGAGAAAGAAGACCAGGAAAAAACAAACAAGGCAATGATCCAGGTGGAGAAAACAAGTGAGGAGAATAATGACGGCGAGGCAAGATGAAGGGAGAAAGGGCAGTGAGCGGGGCAAGAGAGCGGGGCAAACCAACAAAGGGAACGGGAGAGAAAACAACACGTGTGAAGGGCAGACCCGGTGAGACAGAAGGAGATCTGTGGACACCCGGGTGATGACAGAGACGGTTCACGGTGTGGGTGTGGATCCTTTTATAGAGCTGCCAACTAAAGCAGACAATGGATGGGAAAACCCAGGGGATGGAGACGCCTCCATCCGTGTGCGTCGTGGTAGGACCATGACAGTCCTGGCAGAATGCCCACGTTGACAGCGATCAATGATGGAGGTGCACCCCTGGGTGAGCAAGGGAGTGAACGGTGGAGTGATTGAATTCACTCTGGAATGAAGGAGCAGTAGCACATTCGCATAAAGCCAAGATATCTGGATGTATGTCTGTTAATATATGCAAGTAAATTCACAGAATGTTTTGCAATATTTTCTCCAAATGCATCTCGTTCTTGTTTTGTAACCGGCTTTGAGCAAGCGAACGCGGAATCCGAAAGTAGGACAGATGTTGTTTGGGATCGCTATAGCTGTTAGCGGTCCCATTAAACGGCCAAACGCCTACAGCAGCAGAAAACGAACAGGCAATTTAATTCTGCGCCTTGACATTCCTGTCCAAACACAACTCTTTGTAAGTGTAGACAAAGAAAAGTTTTCATGTCAGTCGAAAAGTAGGGATTTGTCTTTGCAAAGGGAATCAACAAAAAGAAAGGGTGCGGGGGGGAAACAATATCTCACTCAAACGAGACTTTTCTCGGCAAAGAGCTGCCAGTCAAGAGGAAACGGGGGCTCACGCGTCATAGGTTCAATTCCACCTTGCAGGTGACAGGCCTGCCTGATGATATACCCTTGGCTCACCTCACCTAAAAAAAAATTTTTAAAGAAGAAAAACAAAAACACACACGACGAACACAGAAGCGCACACAATCACCGATCCGATGCAGGAAATAAGAGCGAGTTAAAGTCAAAAACAGGAGAAGAGGCGGAGGAGGCGAGGAGGAAGTGGGACGTTAGCGAAATGAAAGGAAGCGGCGTCGGGTGGAAGTAAAAAGTGCGGTAATGTGGTGAGCACGTAAGCAATTTGGTAGCGAGAGAGGAGCTAAAAAAGAGGTAAAAGACCCAACGATGCTCAAAGCCTGCTCCACCTTCGCTCCTCTCCTCTTCCTCTCCTCTCTTTTGAAGCACCCCCTGCCGATGGGGGCGCCGCGTGACGTTTAACGGCGTCACCCACAAAGCATCCCGGGACCTGCTCCTCTCTCCTCCTTTTTGCTGCCTCTCGTTTCTCCCTCTCTCACTGTGAACCTTTGACAGTCGTTTGATGAAGCCAATGTGGGCAAAGAGATGAGCTGAAACGAAGACGGGAGAGAGCCAGCCCCCCCCCCCCCCAAAAAAAAAGAGAGAGAGAACAGACGGACAAATAGATAACGTGGAGAACGGCAAGGGAGCAGCATTTTAATGATACAACTGTACGTTCAGAAAGAGCTAAACTCTGTGGGTTCCGTTTCATGTGACACCTAATGGAGCATGCGGGCTATTAAATGTTTCCCGGAGAAGCTATGTAGCTCTGGTTCCTGGTGCTGCTGTGTTCACACGGCGGCAGATTCAGAACTCGTGGCCAAAGCTGGGAAGGGAAAAAACGTCCGAGCGGCATCAAACAAATACGACTAGCTGGACACTGGCTAATTTACAGGTTGCGTTTGAAATGTTTTGCATTTGAAGACGACGTGATGGAGAAGGAGACCTCTAGATGTAAACATTAGACCCTTTATCCCTCCTGGCTTTGACCCCTTGTGTCTACAGTGGGATGTCATCCCTAGCATTCCGAGCACAAGTGTCTAAAAATATCAACCAGTCTGCTCATTAGGAGCTACATTGGAATCCATGCTTATTTTTCTACTGGGGGTTTGATCCAGATACTTGCCTGCCGATCGTAAGGGGCCACTTGGCATGCTAATTGCCTTAGCCCTACTCCCTGACTCACATGGCTAATGGTGTCGTAAAACATACTAGTGAGCCGACACCTTCCAAACACCAGGTAGGGAATACTTGGCACTATAAAACGCCTTGCTTTGGCCTCATTTGGGGGGGGGGGGCATGAAGGATTCCCTGATAATGACTGGAGCGATAGCTTTGGCTGGTGTCACAGACAAACCAGTTAACCAAGAGTTGCCAAGAGGGGGGTGGGGAAATAACTCTTTGATACGTACATGCCGGACATACCGTCCCAGGCGTTTTACATTGCTGCTCACAGAGGGACATAATGATTTAAGTAAACAGTTCAGGTGGTAAAAAGCTACCTCTGCCCGCTGCCGCTTCCAAGCAGCCTTTGGGTTTTAGTTTTAAAGGGTGTTTGACGGTGCTTTTAGGGTCTCGGTGGCACTTATTTCAAGAGTCTGGTTTCCCTTAACTGTGCAGCTGATCAGAAGTGTGCTGCATTTAAACGCAAAGTTTCTTTTATGTACTTGCGAACTGTGGGGCAAAATGAGAAACGAGAAAGCGGCTCCACCGTTGCTGCGCAGCTACAAAAAGCTACGGTGGACCGAGGTCCGATCTGGACGCCCTTTGTATATAAAGTCATTAGAACCTCATCAGTTCTGGCTGAACTGAAGCACCTTCAAATGATGCGGAACGCTACAGCGACCCCCCCCCCCCACACACACACATACACACACACAACCGCTGGGAGAGCAAATACGTGTGTGTGTGTGTGTGCGTGTGTGTGTGTGTGTGTGTTAGGTCAAAGACAGGCCCTGAAATAGCAATTCATTAGTCACCCGGAGGATCAGGCATTGTTGGCCCTTGCATCAATGCCAGCGGGTGCCATAAACGTGTGCCCGCATGGTGACACTCCATTTGGGTTGCAGCACCTCTGTGCATCACCCCCCCCCCCCCCCCCCCAGTCTAAAGGGGGGCTCATCCCCACAGACGGCTTTGACCCACTCAGGCAGGGAGGTGAACCTACCGCGGGAAAGAGCAGCGAGAGGCTCATCGGAGCAGAACGTTCCGGTTTGTTTTTAGCCGATGTCCGCAATGAGGTGTCGTACAAATTAACCTCGAGCCTCAGCGATGACGTCATCGACGCGTCTCAGTTCTTTGTCAGCTGACTAAGCAGTGAATCTAAACTTTTAGAGCCTGATCAGGCCAGCCTCTACTGAACAGTCAACCCTCATCCCTCTTCATCTTTCGCCGTGCTCTTCTTCGTCTTTCCTCGGCTGAAGTCTATTCTTATTCCTCTTGCTTTGTCTTTCACCCTAATTATTCAGGAAAGCTGTCAGTGAAACTTGGCAACCATTACCATGGCGATAGCTGCAGCTATAACTGTTACAGTAGCACCTTTGACTGATATAGCAGGCCCAGCTGCTGCAGCAGGCCGGAGCCCCATATTTGCCCCCACCTTCAAGCCCTCATTAGGGGCCTTGTAAAGGCCTCGTACCTGCCGGGGATGGCCCCCCTAACAGAACCGTTCCTCCAGGCTGTAGGTGTGTAAGGTGGCTGCACTCCTCCAGAGGGGACAGCTTGGCCTCATTTACGCTGATGGCTACCTGCCCGCTGCCTACCGCTATAGCAGGATCCAGTAAACTACCAAATTGTAAAACTGCACGGGGCCAAGGGGGTGGGTGGGGTAGCGGGGGCAAGGATTATGACCCTGTAAAGATGAAAGAAGTTGTGGGCAACAAGCGAACAAAGAGGAAGTGTCAGTGCTGATGTGGCAGGGGATTGGTCGTATCAGTGACCCCCGGGGGTCGCGCCTCCTGCAAGCCCGCATGTGTGTGTTTGTTCGTACGTTGTGCGCATTGAACCCGGCACGGCGGGGCTTAACGGTCACAGCGGACGCCATCGGTGCCGGATAACATGACGGCTTTCACAAGCTGCCGTTTAATTGCGAGTTTAACTGCATTCGCGTCCCGAGCGGCGCAGCGTGTCAGCGTACACACATGTAGACGTCTGCACTCCATATTTCACCTAGCAAAGCGTCTGTCGTCCTTAGCCACAAAAGTTAATTTGATCTCACGGTTAATGTAGAAGCAAAACCGCATGGGGCTGGTTAACTGTTGGTCTGCACTCTGTTCCAATTACTAGCATAGCTGGGAAACAACAGCTAACTGAAATTGTGTGTGTGAGCGCATGTGTATGGAGTCAATCAACCTGGTTATACGCTGGGCACGACGCTCACTTAGCCTTGTTATCTTATTACACAGCTCCAACTATGCCTGTGGAAATTGAATTAGACTAGGAAGCCAATAGTAGATGACTTTAAAACCAAAAGATTAGGCGATGGTACAGCGGTGGACAGTCGGTTCGGGAGAAAACAACGGAGTGGAACCGATATCTGAGAGGAAGAAAAACTACCAGTCTTAAGTATTGAATTAAGTATTAAGAGTTTTACTTGTATTCCTGCATGTGTGGAGCTGATGGATGTACTTCAAAAAAGTCATGAAAACGTGAACGCGGAAATGTTCACCTACCACTTGTACATCTGAGGGCACTCTGGACAGAAAGTCTAGCAGCTCGTTGTTATCTATGGTGTAAGGATCTCGCAGCTTCTTGGTGAATTTATTCACCCCTGTCAAGAGAGAAATATGCTTGTAGTTGCATTCACTGCCGGCGATTCAAGTCGGAACCGCAGCTCACCCCAGGCCAGCACGATGTATCTCAGAGGGATGAAGTAGATGACGATGGTCGCTACTCCGAGAGCCACGATGGCCAGCCAGCTTAAGAAAGGCACGGTCCAGTTCAATGTGCTGCAACGGGAGAAACGTTAGACAAGCATGGTAAAGCTCAGTCCGGTCGATCACGCAAAGAAAGAGCAGAGAATCGGGCGAGGGTCAAAACTCATCATCACTGGCACGGCGCAGCGGGGAATCACCGAAGGACCAAAGTCTTACATATCTGCATTACAGGGGGTTACCTTTAATGGAAAAGAAACAGGCTGACTTTTTAATTAGCTGAGGTTTTTAAGTTTGACTTTGTTTGCAGCAAATAAAGGGTTTGTGCGTGAATCTGCAGAGAAGGGTTTAATCAGACATGTCAATAATTCAGAGATATAAAATGACAGGCGACGGACATAAAGACGTTCATGCCTGTGTGTTCATCTCTCGGGGTTGGGCGTCACACTGGGAATGTTTCCCCGAGAGCGGCGGCGAGTTATATTCTGTTAGGCTGACGCGGAAATCGGGGCAACGCGAACGGGCCGGGCGCCAAGGGGCCGGCTTACGACTCACTTCTTTATCCTCTCGCCATAGGAGGCCACGTCATCCAGTGCATTCTGCACACTGATGCACACGTCTTGAATGGCGTACAGCTTGTTCATGAAGCCCTTTCTCTCCGAGTCCTACACGAGGACAGATAGAGATGAAGACGAGGGGGGGAAAGGAAGACAGAGAGAAAGAAGAGTGAGGGTGAGGTGATGAAGAGAGAAAGAGGAGAGAAGGCAGAGGCTGGGCACAAGGCGTCTTTTGCGAAAACAATACATTTTAAATAGCATTAAAGATCTGGAGCGAGAAACCAAATCACTGGATATCCTGCACGAACTGACTGAGAGCTTTCATTCCAGGCTGTAATGGAGATCTAAAGTCGGCAGAACAAATCAAAATGTTTCCCCCCTTACAAAAGCTCACACAGGAAAATTTGAATATGTGAATAGAGATGAAGAATTGAAGTGAAAGCCAAATGGATGCATCAATCTTTAGGCGCTCTTTCTTTCTCGCTCTCTGTCTCTCTCTCTCGCTGCTGCCAAGTCGGCTAGCAAGACCGGGCAGAGCCCTCTTTTGTTCTGCAGGCTGGCAAACTGTGATGATGTCACCATCTGTGACATCATTATCATCATTATTAAACGCTGTCACCCACCACAAAGACAAAGAGCTCTTCCTTTTTCAACATCTGACGGTTTAGAACTTGAGAATTTTGCAAGTAGTCGGGGAGGAAATGGCAAAAAATGTAAAGGCAACCGAAAATCTACAATCCCCCCCCCCTCTCTGACAAAAACTAGCCAAAGAATTTGAGAAGTCATGCAACAGTCAACGAGCTGCCTGCTGACTGACTGACAGGCAGGGACAGGATGGATCTGGACAGAATGAGGTGACGGAGACTGATCGAAGGCCGTTGGCTGAGTGAGGACATCAACACGCAGACTGGTTGTGGCTGGATGTGATCAGTGGGCATGCTTAGGAGGGGAAAAAAGAACAGATGGACAATCCGTTATCAGAGGGACGTTTCTAGTGGTGCTGTCATGGGTGGTCAATTTACAATATGGGTCATTTGAGCAAACAGAGGAAAAGACTTTTCATTTAAGAGCATTGAGTTCCAGTTTAGTCCACCAGAATGCAGAAAAATAATAATAAAAAAATACAACTTAATAAAGTAACAAGAGTTTTTGTTTGGATTAATGGGTCTAAAATCACGCCAACGATATTCACAGTTCAAATAATTAAGGATTTTATTTTTGCAAGACTGGAAAATTAGGATACGACACGGCCATCCGTAATTAAATGAAAAAGAAAAACCAGACAATGTTTAAATATAAAAAACTAAATATTATTGGTTATTATTAGTATTAGTATATTTTGTTAGAAAAGCAGGGCGATAAAGCGATGGCTGTTATCGATGAAGGTAGATGGACATCGTTTGATTACAGAGGAAATCCTCGTCACTGTTCCCAAAGAAAACGGCGAACCAGTCAAAAACATGAAACCTCCTGGTCTCCAGAGGCTCTTACCACATGTCCCTCCTTGAGGCCAGCCCCCCCCCCCCATCACCACCACCACCTTGCCACAACCCTCCCGCTGAGGCCAGAGCCCACCTTCTTTTCTACTCTCTATCCAGGATCAGATAATGTGAAAAATGAACCAAGGAGACCGCATAGTCTCCCCGGCAAAACCGCACAAGAACAAATAGATATAATTAGACAGCGTCCCAGGGTTATTTTTCTTCGCAAATATTTTACAAGACTCCCCTCCTTTTCTTTCTCCTTCTTCTAGGAGTCCATCTGTTTTTCATTGCTCGCTCAAACAGATCTCGGAACGCAAGGTCTATTGTGCTGGGCTTGTCCGGGCCGAACCAGGCTGGGTCAGGCTGTTTTATTTTTCGGGCGTGTACTCAGGGGAGAGCGTGTTGAGGGCTGGGGAAGTGGTGTGAGAGAGCGGGCGGGGGTGGAGGAGATAGGTCAAAGGTCACCGGAGTATAAACCATTGCCACATGCCCCTTGGACCGCGGTCTGACTCGTATTTCCTGTCTTCAAACACGGCTCAGGGAGGCGGGAGGTAGCAATAACACAGAGGGCCACGGAGAACCTTGTTTTCCCAGCTTCCCTGCACACTGCGCACATATGGAGCCAGGCAACCTATTCTTATAACGGAACCTAATATGCACACAAACACACACACACACACACCCTTCATCTATTAGATAAGGTTGATCTGCACACCTGGTCTTGCTGTGTGACTCTACAAATATTCCGACACAGGCCGGTTCCTTTCTCTGGTGAGCTAATTTGTCTTTGACTGCAGCGTCTCACCGAAAGAGAGACGAGGAGGGAGACGATGCATTCCCGCCTCACAGTCAAGGTTGAAGGGAGGATGGTTGAGTTTTCACGGCCTCCAGATTGGATCCATCACACGTAGGCTTTCAGCCGATAGCTCATGTATGACGTGTGATGAGAACTTGCTTTTCCAGTTCCTGATCCGGGTGGAGGGGGCGGCGACTTTATGGGAGACTCGGGGCCGGTATTTCCATCTCATCTGTCTCCTCTCGTGTCTGTCAGGGAGACTAAGTGGGTTCATTCAGAGACCCGAAGGCACAGCCAAAAACGTTAAACCTGTGAGACGTATCGCTTTGACCTGGCTGCAACTTCACATCGCGCTAACGCTGAATGTGGGCTACGGACCCCAGCGCCTCCAGCAGCATCGAGCCAGCAGGAGCAGCGATATTACAAAGAAATCAGACGCCAATCACAGAATTTAAAAGAGAATCCTTATTTGTGTCCTGACATAAGAGGAGAAAATGCATATTGTTTTAATTAACTTGTTTGCATGCCCTGCACCAACCATTTACAGAATGCATACTGCATAGTGTCAAGCTAACATAAATAAAAGCAACTACGAGGCTTTTACACACTTCTCTGTCATCATTATTCATTCCGCTTGTATTTTTCCTGTGTGGCGGGTTGCTCTGAAAATCACTCTCTGTTTAATCTACAGCACAACAAAAGGATCACAATGAAAGTTCTTGGTAAAGTCAAAAGCGCCGCACACGACAGTGCAATAAATGAAATGAAACCACCCCGAGACGATCTCTTGGCGCCCTGAATTAACTGTCTTTGAACAGAAGATGCTCTTTGACATCAGTTAGCTCTCATCGGGCAGAGATGCTTTTTACGTCTGGGTTGGCAGGGTCGCTTTAATTGCCTGCGTGCCTTTTTAAAGACAATAAATTCATCTTATGCTGTGATGTCCAAAGTTTGCATCATTGTTTGGATGCGCGGAGCTGCGACACCGAGTCCCCGTGAAGCACCAAGCAGTGAGTCACGCCGTGGCGCGGGATGCATCTCGGGGATGCGATGTGAGCTGATGGAACCCTCAGTGACACCAGAGACAACCCATGGGACGTGCAATCGCTCATGTGCACACGAGAAGAAGCCACTTGGGCTAACCACACTGCATCTGCCGGTAAATTGTGGTAAACAAATGTGGTAAACTCACTTGATTAAATATTAAACAAAGGAACGCTGCACGATGCCTCTGTGTATTCAAACGGCTCCATTTCTCTCTCTCGGAAACACGGCAGATGCGTCTGTATGCAAAAGTGCAAAGTGAGCGAGTTGCAAACTTTGCAAAGACAGTTTGTTCTCTCCCGACCCGAGGCCCGGAGCTAAACAAGAGCGAGGTCACCGAGGACTCAGCCCGTTACGACGGACTCAAATATCTGTCCTATATCTACTTGTGGAAAATAGAGAGAGCTATTTGCGACTGTTTTAACCTCCCAATCACATCGCTCTCCCTGGTGGATTACGCTGTAAAAATGATATACCTAACTCTTATAATATATCAGCAAACGTCCCATCACGCCGCAAAATGAGCCTGAACCACCAGTGGCTGCAGCTCCTCGCTGTTCTGCTATAATTGCACCTGTTTTTCTTTGTTTAGTTCTTTCTTTCTCTCTTTTTTTTTTTTTTTTGTCTTTCAGGGCAGCAGCACAGTAAAAATTGAAATGTCATATAAAACGTGACAGGATGCTAATATGTGGCTCCCGGAGGGCATCTGAAAGCGTTCTTGTTGATTTTGTAACTGCAGAGGGAGTGAGCTCCCCCCCCCAATCTCTCCCCCAATTTCCATCCCAGCCAAAAAGAACAAAACAAAAAACAAAAAACAGAGGAAAGTTGGGTAATGCTTTAGCTTTAGGGGGGTGACGCAAGTCTCCAAAACCCCGTGCATGATATTTGAAATGACAGAATAATAAATGGAGCTTAAAACTCCTAGTTTGAAGGAAAATGTGAATCTAATAGAAAGAAAAGAATAAACACATTTAGCTGTGTAGAAATGTTGACTAACTGTAATTATAAAATCTGCAAATAAATAAAACGCAGCCCTGTTCACTGGTATAGTATCATGTTTGATTATATGCATACGATAGAAATAGATGCAAAAAAAAGAACTGAATAGTAGTATTTGTCGTAGTTCTATATAATAGTTACCAGTTCTAAAAAGCCAGATTTCAAATACAAGCTAATTTGCAATTTAGTAAAGTCACAATTTTCACCCTATTGGAAATTAAAATATACCTGTCAGTGCAAACATACAGATCTTACAACCCAATTACTGCATTACTGCGTTACCGACTCCACTGGGAGTTAAGAGGAGTCCCTCAGGGAAAATAAAAAGATCCACGGCAACCCTGCGACCGAGACCGACACCTCCTCTCCATCAGGAAATGACAACATGATGAGACAAAGGCCACCAACCAGCCTCAGATACCTCCACGCGTCCTGGCTCCTCGCCAGCGCCGCATGAAAGAAACAGATGTTCCATTTTTCTTCCTTCCTTTTTTTTCTGAGGCTGCTGGTTTTAATAAATGATTTATCACATGCAACAACTAATCCAGCAGAAAATGCGGAGAATCCATATCCATTTCCCTCTCCCTCTCTTTTATCATGAACACATAAATATCGGTTTAACCAGGGTGTTGAGATGCGCCGCGCATCCTCCTGGCTCTCGTTAAACGGCTCGCACACACAAAGGCCACGTTAAAACATTGGGGGGGGGTTAGGCTCTGTTCCCGTATGCCCGTATGGATCAACGTGAGGAGCGTATTGCCCGTCTTAGTGTGACAGTCCAGGTCACCCCGTCGGCTGAAGCGAGTCTCTTCTTCACCCAGCCTCGTCCCACGGCGAGACTAAACAGACACAAACGTAAAAGAGACGGATCGAGGGACAGAGAGGATGAAAGAAAGAGGTGATTTTCAGTTTGACTTCTGCTTCCCATCCTAAAGAGAAAGTTTTCTGCTGTTATAAGGGCGAGTGTCTCTGCTGTGTCCGGGTGGCAGGAGGTGCTTTGCCCCTGATCGTAGTTGCCCCCCTAGGGCTTCTCATCACCTCCACCACAACAGCCACTCCATCAGGCTCAAGGTTGGGTGCGCACACACACATGACCATCAACTTCCTCCCACTGAACGCCACCAACTCCCCCCCACCGCACCCCACTTTGCCTCACCTCTGCTCCCCTGCTCCTGCACTCTCCTTCTCCTGTCCTTCCCAGGATCCAGCCTGGCAGTATGTGATGAATGGGACAACATTACTCTTGTCCTCTGTTGGCCTGGTTTAACTGCTCCAGCGCACCCCCCCCCCCCCCCAAACCCCATCTGGTTGTCTGTCCGTCCTACCAGTTTGTCTCGTCTCAGCGGGCCCGTCTGGGTGGGTTAAAACCCGCGACCCCACGAGCTCAGACCCTCCTCTCATAAGGAGTGCTTATATTTTTCGATAAAGTTCAGGAGATTCAATCGGAGGTTAAATCACCAGCACGCACTGCAGGGTTAGGCTGTAGTTTGCACATGTTCTATTTAGCTCATTAAGATTTTTCATTGCACATTTCATCCTCTCAAGCTCCTCTTCACCCTCGCCGGGGTTAAAAAAAACACCCAATTCGTCGCCTTCATGCGTCTGTAAAAGTCTCTTCCTAACTTTGGCGCACCTTTAATTGCATATTCATGTTCAGAGAGACGCAGGCAGGAGGAACAGCTGTAACAGCCACTGTTTTAAACTTTGTTTTTGGAAGGGAAGCGTGAGAGAGCGTCGCTGTGAAGTGGCGGGATCACGTCTTCAAAAAAGTAAATAAAATATGCATCCTCTCTGTGCTCATTACAGATTTATGACTCTTGTTAAAAGAAAAAGGTGGCGGCTGCCTTCTAACGTGTCTGACTTTCAAATTCAGGCGACACTTGCTGTCAAGTGTTGTGCTCCACATTCTGTCCAATGGGAGGCCGGGAGGACCGAGCGTGCGGCGCGTTCGGCATCTGATTCGGTTAGAACCTCGGAGAGAGTGGAGCGCACGAGAACTCCTCACCTACAGAGCATCGGGTGCTCGTCACAATCCTTTGATGCATAGTTCATCAGTCAGAAAGTTCAGTTGGTTCAGTTGCGTGTGTGTGTGTGTGCGCGTGCGATTCAGAACAATAACAGTTGGGGGAGAAGACATTCGCTGCATTAGGCATAATGAGCATTGGGATTTGCTCCGGCAATATGAAATAGTTTTGCTGCCTCTGTCGCAACTTTTAAGAAAGAAGTGCACACCCCACACACACGTACGCACACACACGCACGCACACACGCACACACACACGCAAGCAAACACAGGTCTCTGAAACTCTAATTAGTTTGTTAGGTGCTTTTTATCAGTGAGTCATATAGTGCAAAGAAAACAATCATTAGTAATGAGGTGAATGTAAATTAAAGCTTTTCAAAAATATATTTAATAGTGTATTTTTGCCCAAAATAAAATCCATTTTGAAAATTAAAATAATACACCAGTGTGCTATGATAAGATTTATTCTCTGGTGGCCAGATTAGAACTAAAACAGGTAGAAATGCACTTAAACACGCCTTTTCACCACAAACTGCTGTCACCTTGCAGTGCGACAGGGCTAAAGGGAAAATCACACAAAAGAAGACCAGAGCATCCTCCCATGCTGGAGCCCCCCCTCGCCCCACCGTCACCCCAAAGAGCAGGCGGAGGCGGAAGCCTCGGGTGAAGCCGGGTGGCTGGCTGGACGTGCAGCGTGGGGATGCTAGTGGAGACGTGGACAGAGAACAGGGACTGCACACAACCCCCCCCCCCCCCCCCCCCGACAGGACGGCAGACAGAGGCCGCCGGACAGACGATGAGCGGCATAGGAAGCCAGAAGACAGTGACACACACCTTCAGGAGTCAGCGCCAGAGCCACACACATGCCCACTTACCACCATCGCTCGAATCCACTCAAAGTGCCAGGAAGCCAGCATATCCTCAAGGATATGGTTTTTATCACGGCTGTCCTCCCAGGGGCCTGGTTTAGGATCCTTGTGGATAAATTACAGTGAGATTTTCTCTTTACAACCCAAAGAAATTAAGGTAAAAGGGGTCAAATGAAGCACGTGGAAGCTTTATGTTTGGCCAATATACAGTAAGGAGGCTGCAGCCCACAGATAAGAACAGCATTGTTTCAGAACAGAAGCGCGGCTCTGCTTCAGCCTCCGAGACAGAACGCACGATTTATTGTGTTTCAGCACTCACCTTTGTTTTAGTGTTTCAAATTAACTGAATTTCATAGATGGGTTAAAATTAGACTCATTAAAAAAACAGAGTTAAAATGTTAAAAAGGATGGTGGGGGGGAAGACGGGTGAAGGAGCAATGAGAAAAAGGGAGAAGACAAAGCAGGAGATGGTTATCTGGAGGGAATAGAGATCGGAAGAGATGATCCACCTGATGTGTGTGTGTGTGACAAAGAGGGAAAACAAACAATGCAGTGTGTTTTGCATAGAGAGACAATACTCCTCCGTGCCTCTTTCACCCTCCTTTTTGTTTCCATTCCTCCCTCTATTAGCAAAACAAGATTAAAATGCAGTTCCTACCAGCATCTCTGCTGAGCAACAATAAAAAAAAAAAGAAAAGAAAGGGAAACGGGAAGAGAAATGAAGCGGAAAAGTCAAAAGCGTCTTTAAAGGCGTGACGCTTTTCATCCTTCACAGCCGGCGAGAAGAAAAGAGCACAGACGTTCAAACTTTTTCTCTCATTTTCCTCATCCTCTCTCTCTTTCCCATTCTCCTCAGCAGCCAACCCCCCCCCCCCCCCCCCCCCATACCTGAGGATAACCCCGTTGCATCTGAAACAGCATTTCAGTCACGGTTTTATCTCCAAGCATTGATGCATTTCCCAGTGCTCCCTTTCGTCCAATTACATTATGTTGTGCCTCCATTGGAGCGATCGTCGGCGTGCCGTGACTGGCGCCGAGAGAGGAGAGCCCGGGCCCGGGAAGGTGGCGTAGAGGAAGGCAGTTTTGACCCCTTTTCACAAACATAGCTTATGTTTAATCCAACGATGCAAAGAAGCAGCCGATTGACACAAAGAGAAAGCAGCTGAGAAAGAAAGCAAGTTTTAGAATTATTCTTGTTTTAGAGGAATGATGCATTAAAAACATTTTTTGTCCTGTTTGCCCCCAAGGGAGGGGTAAAATGAGCATGGCGATGGGGTAGATTGTTAACCCGGGCCTCAACCAATTCGGTATGGCTCCTGCTAACAGCACTGCTCATGCTGCCCATTCGACTGCACTTAATAATGCAAAAAAAAATCTATGTGAATTAAAATGAGGTTTTGACTTGTGTGAATTATACTTCCGGGATTTGTGGTCATGTGATCACTTTTTCCTCATGGTTATATGGATGCAGGGGGTCGCTTGTTTTACCCGCTGGCTTGACTCACCCCGTCCCCCGCCTCCCATGTGTGCTGATACTACCCGTTCAACCAGGAGTTAGACACAGTTCGGCAGAATGCAATCACTAAACACACACACACACACACACACACGAGTCGTGCCCACAGGGAGAGCAGCAGAGGTTTGGAACGGCTGTCTCAGCACTATTGATGAGAAGGATAAAGAGATACCGTGTGGGTGGGGGGGGGTTGTGCAGGAAGACGAAACGTGTGGCGGGAGATGAAGATACACAAGATGGTGCATTCGACACAAGTTTCCGGTGATTCCAGATTCAAAAGGTTGTTTTTTTTACGGTCAAGGAGGGTCAAGCCTGACATGAATGAGAAACCGAGCTGGAGCGTCACGCTCCTTATTATTTTAACCGCTAATCAGCTGAAAATGACAAAAACACGGAACACCATCAGGAATCGGGTGAATAAATAAGAATTACAAGGACTTTTCTGCATAATTATGTGACAGATTTGTGTTCATGGAATAAATAGATTCCATTTCATACTCACCATCAGATCTGTGCAGGAGGGAGGGAGGTGGGAAAGGAGAAAGACTGTCGAGGAGGTGCATGTGTGTGTGTGTGTGTGTGTGTGTGTGTGTGAATGGGCTGGATATAGATAGACAGACATAGAAGAGAGAAAGAGAGAGGGAGTGCACCGAGCAGTAAGCCCGTGAGCAGGACATGATTGCAGTGTGTATCTTATCTGTGTCAGGT